>NW_007234576.1:8559-9725 GCF_000164805.1 Carlito syrichta
GGTACATTGCAATCTGCAAACCCTTAAGATATTCCATGATTATGAACAAAGCCCTGTACAACCAGTTAGCAGCCTCATGCTGGAGTGGTGGTTTCCTCAATTCAGTGGTGCACACAGTATTGACATGCCGCTTGCCCTTCTGTGGCAACAATCAGATTAATTATTTCTTCTGTGACATCCCCCCTTTGCTGATCTTGTCTTGTGGGGACACTTCCGTCAATGAGTTGGCATTGCTGTCCATTGGAGCCTTCATTGGTTGGGCTCCTTTCCTGTGTATTGTTCTTTCTTACATTTATATAATTTCCACCATCTTGAGGATCCACTCCTCAGGGGGGAAACAAAAAGCCTTTTCTACATGTACCTCCCACTTGATCATTGTTCTTCTCTATTATGGCAGTGCCATTTTCACATACGTACGGCCCATCTCAACTTACTCACTGGAGAAAGACAGACTGATCTCAGTATTGTATAGTGTTGTTACCCCCATGCTAAACCCTATAATTTATACATTGAGGAATAAGGACATAAAAGAAGCTATGAAAACTGTAGGGAGCAAGTGGAAGCCAAGAATTCCCTCATTTGATATATAATCTCTCTCATCTGTGGCCAACAATCTTATACTAAAAAGTTAACTTTTTCACCTGTCAGCTGTTTTCAGTGACAATTTAAAAGCTTCTTACTCCCTAGTAATTCTTGAAAACCTCACTCAGTGTCTTCCCTTTCCTAGCAATAATAAAAGTTATTACATACCACAGTTTGACGTTTTATTCACTATAGGGTATTATTTCAGCATATTACGTTCATAGAATAGATGAATAAGCAGAAAAAGCAGGGGATATAACTTAGTTTACTGTAAAACTTATTTTAAGTTAAAGTAAACTTTTCACATTTGCTCACTAATTTTAGGTTTACTTATTTATTTATTATTTTTTGGCCATCAAGTATTTCTCATCAAATATTGTAAAAGTAAGAAACATCCAAGGCTCATTCTTTGACAGCTCTGTTGGCCCCAAATCTTTCAGGATACATATACCTGCTGAGGACAAGCTCTAAAAGCCGAGTTCTACTGGATCTCATCTTGACAGTGTAATTTTTTTTTTTTTTTTTTTGAGTTGGAGTCTCACTCTGTCGCCCAGACTGGAGTGCAGTGGCCACTCCCGGCCACC
>NW_007234576.1:9745-15665 GCF_000164805.1 Carlito syrichta
GAAACTGTCTCAATGTGGATTATCTCTTTCACTTTTATGTTTTAAGTATTAACCTTTTGCCACTGACTCTCACTTTGTAGATATAAAACATTTACTTCTAAATTCAATAAAGTTTTATAGTGCTATTTGTTGTTTTAATCCAAACTCATAATCCTTTTTATTAAAATGTTTCTATTTTTAAAATCAATATTATTGCAATTCTCACATCCTGTTTATATCTCATTAGTTTTCTTTCCTTCCTGATTCTCCTCCAATGATTAGTACACAGCTCTGAATAAATATAACATTTTTATTATATCTGTAGCTGTTGGCTTTCAGTGTACTATTGAAAATAAATACATCAATAATATTAAAAAGAAAAAGTAAAACAGACATAAAACCTAGAAAAGTGGATTCTAAAACAAATATGTTGACATACCACTAGAAAGGTTCACAGACAATTCAAACTCTTTCTTCTCATAACAGAATAGGGAGGACAATAAGAATAAGGCAGGGAAATGAAGAAAGAGGAAGGACAGCCAGTAACCAGTGGTATCATACTTTTGAGAAAGCAGCAGCAGCTAATATACCAAGCACAAATGGAGGGGCACAGCTCAGTGATAGAAACAAGAAAGAATACACCTGTGAATCTGGAAGTTAAAAACTGAGGCGGTCCTGACCAACTTTTTGTTTTTGTTTGTAATATATGAAAAATAAAATAAATAATTGTCTTACAGCTGTTTTCTTATGTGTACATTCACTATTCTATTTGATAATTGAAAAATAATTGATGTTTTAAAATTTATATACATTGTGCAATGGCTAAGCCAAACGAATTATATAGACTATAGCCCACATACTTGTTTTCTGTGGTGAGAAAACTATTCTTTTAGCAATTTTTAAGCATATAATGCTTTGTTGTTATTGTCACCATATCATACAATTAATATCTTGAATTTATTTCTCCTATATAACTGAAAATGTGTGCTCATTTACCAGCATCTTCACATCCCACACCCTTCCAGGCCCTGGTAGCCACCTTCTACTCTCTACTTCTATGAGTTCAACTTTTTAAAATTTCACATATAAATGAGATCACGAAGTATTTGTCTTTCTGTGTCTGACTTATTTCACTTAAGATAATATTTTTCAGATTCATACTTGTTGCTGCAAATGACAAGATTTCCTTCTTTTAAAAGGTTGAATAATATTCCATTGTGTATGTTTTGAAGGAAAACAGAATCTGGGGACCTCAAACTCACCAGGTAAAAGGAAAAGTTAAGGCAATAAGTGGTGTTGGGAATTAAGTTACACACACACACAAATTATCCTTTTGTTCCTAAACACAGTTGCAGCAATACAAGGCCACATACCTCCCCGGATGGTCTCCCTCACCAATTGCTCACAAGGAAATTCCTTATGGACCCCAAATCTTTCAGAATACATATCTCCTTGTGGAAGAGTGTTAAAAGCAGAGTTCTGTTGAATCTTATCCTGACAATGTAAATGAACAGTTTACCTTTACAGATATGGAACAAGAACAAAACTAGAAACCATTCTTCCACCCACCCTGAGACAAATGCATATTTGACTTCTTCCTCTACTCTATCTTTCTACACTCTTAACTTATGTAAAATATAGATTTACTGAGCACAAGACAAACACATAATTGACTGTTTCTCTATCCCCTCTTTTCATGTGTAAGATGTAAATTTACTAAGTGCTTTGCAAAGCCTTCACAAGAATGTAACTTTTTGTCTAACCTCTACCCAGTTTTTTCTTTTTTCTTTCTTCTCCCACCCATTCTTTCCCCTTTGAATACCGAAGTCATCAAAATCCAAGCCAGAAAAGACACAAATCAAGATGCTGCTGTGATTTGTGTTTCTTTTCTGAGTATGTCATAAACCATGACAGAATAAATGTCAAAATGATTGAGATATGCTTGTTTTTTTTTTTTTTGGTTTACAGTATGTACCTTATTTTCTTTATCCATTTAGTCATTAATGGACACAGGTTTATTTCATATTTTGGTTATTATGAACAGTGCTGCAATAAAAATGGCTGAACTAATTTACATTCCCACCAGCTGTGTGGAAGCATTCCCTTTTCTCCACATCTTTTCCAGCATTTGTTATCTTTCATCTTTTTGGTAATAGCCATTCTAACAGGTATAAGGTGACAATCTATTGTGCATTTCTCTTAAGTTTTTTTTGTTTTGTTTTGTTTTGTTTTTGAGTTGGAGTCTCACTCTGTCGCCCAGACTGGAGTGCAGTGGCCACTCCCGGCCACCACAGCCTCGACCTGCTGGGCTCCGGCGATCCTTCCACCTCAGCCTTCCAAGTAGCCGGAATTACAGGCATGCGCTACCATGCCTGGCTGATTTTTTTGATTTATTGTAGAGATGAGGTCTTGCTGCCCAGGCAGGTCTCGAACCCGCGGGCTCAGGCAATCCACTCACCTCAGCCTCCCAAAGGCGCAGGATTACAGGCTGAGCCACCGAGCCCGGCTCCATTTCTCTTAAGCTTTTGTTTTTTCACTTATCTGTTGGCCACTTATATCACTTCTTTTGAGAAATATCTATTTAGGTCCTTTCCCATTGTAAATTAGGTTATATGATTTCTTACCATTACGTTGTTTGAGAGTCTTATATGTTTTGAAAATTACCTCCTTAACTGATGTATGGTTTACAAATATTTTCTCCCATTCCATAGGTTGTCTTCACTTGGCTGATTGTTTTCTTAGCTGTGTTGAGGTTTTTTGGTTTGATGAAATCCCAGTTGGCTATGTTTGACTTTTTGCCTGTACTTTCAGGGTCGTATCCAAAAAATCTTTGCCCAAACCAATGTTATGGAGCGGTTGTTATGTTTTCTCATAGCAGTTTTGCAATTTCAGTTCTTGCATTTAAGTTTTTAATTTATTTTGAGCTGACTTTACTATGTAGCATGAGATAGGGTCTAATTCCCTTCTTCCATTTGTGGATATCCATTTGTACCAACACTATTTATTGAAGAGATTGTCCTTTCCCCATTGTGTGTTCTTGACACCATTGTTAAAAAACAATTGATTGTAAATATGAAGATTTATTTCTGGGCTCTCTATTTTGTTTCATTGATCTGTGTGTCTATTTTTATGCTAGTGCCATGCTGCTTGGATACTATAGTTTTGTAGTATATTTTCAAATCAGGTACAGTGATATCTGTAGCTTTGTTCTTTTTGTTCAATATTGCTTTGGCTATTTGTGTTATTTTTAGGTTCCATAGAATTTTTTTTCCCATTGTTTTGGAAAATGTCATTGGTATTTTTGATAGGGATTACACTGAATCTGCAGGTTGCTTTAGGTTGTGTGAACATTTTAACAATATTAAGTCAATCCATGAATATGAAATATCTTTCCAATTATTTGTATCTTCTTCGATTACTTTCATCAATGCTTTATGGTTTTCAGTGTACAATCTCCTTGGTTAAATTTATTCCTAAGTATGTTATTTTATTTTTTTGTAGCTACTTTGAGAAATTTTTTAAAATTTCTTTTTCAAATAGTTTGTTGTAAGTGTATGGAAATGACTCATATATATTGATTTTTAGATCCTACAACATTATTAAATTTATTTGTTCTTTCTAATAGTTGTTTTGTGGATTTTTAAATGTTTTTATGTATATAGGATTATGTCATCTGCAATCAGGGCAATTTAATTCTCTCCTCTCCAATTTAGATATCTTTGCTTTTTCTCTTAATTGCTCTGGCTAAGACTTCTAATATGTTGAATAGAAGCATCCAAGGGCATCTTTGTCTCGTTCCTGATCTTACAAGGAAAGCTTTAAGCTTTTCGTCCATTGAGTATATCCATTGAGCTATATGCTTGTTCTGTATGATCTCTATTGTGTTAAGATACATTTCTTCTATTCCCAATTTATTGAGAATTTTTATCATGAAAGGAAGTTGAATTTTAACAAATGCTTTTTCTATATATATGGAGGTAATTATATGGTTTTTGCCCTTAATTCTGTAAAATGTATCTGGATATGTTGATCTGCATATGTTGAACCATCCTTGGATCCACTGTATACACCCCACTTGATCATGGTGAATAATTTTTAGAAAATATATGTTGAATTCAGTTTGCTAGTATTCTGTTGAAGAGTTTTGTATCTATACTTACCTAGTATATTGGCTTATCATTTTATTTTCCTGTAGTATCCTTTTCTGACTTTGGTATCTGGTTAATGCTAGCTTCATTAAATGTGTTTGGAAATATTACCTTTTCTTCAACTTTCTGAGTTTAAGAAAGATTTGTATTAGTTCTTTGAAAAATGATTCATAGAATCCAGCAGTGAAGCCACTGAACTGTGGAACTTGTAGAAGAATAATTTTAACTACTGATTCAGTCTCCTGGTGTTCTGTTGAGATTTGCTATTTCTTTGTGATTCAGTCTTAAGTTGCATGCTTTTGAAAATGTATTCACTTCACTTAAGTATCCAAATTGTTGACATATAATTATTCATAGTGGCCTCTCATAAGCTTTTGTATTTCTGTGTTGACACTTTAAAATAAAATAAAATAAAATAAAAATATTTTATTTTTCATTTTTAATTTTATTTGAGTATTTAAAAAAATTTTATGTCTATATAAAGACTTGTCAATTTATCTTTCCAATAAAACTCACTGTTTTATTGATCTTTTGTATTTTTTTCTATTTCATTTACTTCAGTTCTAATCGTTATTATTTTCTTTCTTCTGCTAACTTTAGGCTTATTTTTGTTTTTCTAGTTCCTTGAAGTATAACGTTAGGTTGTTTATTTGGGATATTTCTTTAATGTAGGTATTTACTGCTGTAAACTTCCTTCTTATAACTACTTTTTGCTGCATCCCATGTTTTGGTATGCTGTGGCTCCACTTTGATTTGTCTCAAAACATTTTTGTTTCTCTTTTAATTTTTTTTTTACTATATCTTTGGTTGTTCAGGGACATGTTATTTAATTCCATATATTTGTGACTTCTCATATTATTTTATTGTTGTCAGAAAAGATATCTGATATGATTTTAATCTCTTTAAAGAGATTAAAGTATTATTAAGGCTTACTTTATGGTGGGGGCCAGGCATGGTGGCTGAGTCCTGTAATCCCACCACTTTGGGAGTCCTAGGCTGGAGGACTGCTTGAGTCCAGGAGTTCGAGACCAGCCTAAGCAACATAGTGAGACCTCATCTCTATAAAAAATTCAGAAAATTGTCTGGGCATGGTGGCACACTTCTGTAGTCCCAGCTTCTCAGGAGGCTGAGATGGGAGGATCACCTGAGTTCAGGAGGTTGAGGCTGCAGTGAGTGGTGATCATGCCACTGCACTCCAAACTGGGTAATGGAGAGCGACTCCGACTCAAAGCAAAATAAAGCAAAGCAAAACAAAAAATCTTACTTTATGGCCTAACATATTATTGGTTTTGGAAAATATTTCATGTGTGCTTGAAAATAATATGTATTCTGCTGCTGTTGTATGGATGCTTTGTATATATGTATATTAGGTCCATTTGGTCTAAAGTGTAGTTTAAATCCTATGTTTGCTTATTAATTTTGCCTTGATGTTATTAATTTTGCCTTGATAGTTTATCTATTGTCAAAAGTGGGGTATTGAAGTATTCTATTATTGTATTAGGGTCTATCACTCCCTTCTGATCTATTCATAGTTGCTCTATATATTTAGATGGTCTGATGTTAGGTGCATGAATATATTTATAATTGTCATATCCTCTTTATGAATTGATGCCTTTATCCTTATATTAAGAAATTTTGAGTTAATTTTTCATTTTTTTCATATTTAAAATCTATTATAAGTATAGTTACCTACACTGTCTCTTAGTTTTCATTTGCATAAAATATCTTTTGTTGCTTCTGTGTGTTCTTACGAATCAAGTGCGTCTCATATAGGCAGCATACAATTGAGTCTT
>NW_007234577.1:0-25031 GCF_000164805.1 Carlito syrichta
GTCACTCATCTCTGAAGGTTTTGTTCTGTCTTTTTTAGCTTATTTTCTGTGTTTTTAAGAGTTTGGGTTATTTCTATATTTTGGTCCTCAAGCTCTGAGATTCTTTCTTCTGCTTGGGTAATTCTGCTTTCCATGCTTATCAATTTGTTATTTATTTCATTCACAGTATTCTTTATTACTGTTATCTCAGATATCAGCTCCTTCCTAGTTTCTTCTTGTGTCTCCTCAATTCTTTTTAGTCTCTCCATTATTGTTTTGATATCTACATTTGCATTTTGAGACCCTTCATTCTGGGGACTTTTCATTGTTTGTATTCCAAAGTCAATTTTCTCAGTGTCTGCTCTCCCAGGCGTCTGGGAGAGACCCATACTCTTCTTTTGGTTTTTCTTCATTTCTGTAGATTTTTCTCCCTTTACCCCTTTCCCTCCCCCTCTTCAATTCTGTTTTTGAGGGAAGGTGGGGTTGCTTTTATTTCTCTTCTGCAATGACCTGTTCTTCCTTATGAGGGTCTTCTGGTTTTGTTCACTTTTCCCTCTGCTTTACAGTCTGTCTATTCAGCAGTTTGCAGTCTTGGTCCCTCACCAAAAAAGTGACGGAGCCAGTCTGGGAGCAGGGATCTCAAGAAAAACCAAAAGAAGAGTGTGGGTCTCTCCCAGACCCCTGGGAGGGTAGTCACTGAGAATCTGACTTCGGAATGCAAACAATGAAGAGGCCCCAGAATGAAGGGTCTCAAACTACAAACGTAGATATCAAGACAATAATGGAGAGATTAAAAAGAACTGAGGAGACAAGAGGAAACTAGAAAGGAGCTGATATCTGAGATAACAGTAATAAAGAATACCGTGAATGAAATAAATAACAAACTGATAAGCATGTAAAGAAGAATTACCCAAGCAAAAGAAAGAATCTCAGAGCTTGAGGACCAAGAAATATAGAAATAACCCAAACTCTTAAAAACACAGAAAATAAGCTCAAAAGGACAGAACAAAACCTTCAAGAAATAAGCGATTATCTCAAAAGGCCTAACCTAAGTGTAATCGGACTCCCTATGGCAGAAAGAGAGACAGAGACCACATTGGAACAAGCTATTCATGAGATCATTCAAGAAAACTTCCCTTATCTAATCAGTGATGCAAAAATTCAAACACAAGAGATTCAGAGAACCTCTGCAATACAACAAATGAGAAGACCAACTCCTAGATATACAATAATTTGCCTAAACAAAGTAGGCATAAAAGAAAAAATCCTAAAAGCAGCAAGAGAAAAAGGCCAGACCAGCTACCATGGAAGAACAATCAGAATAGCAGCTGATTTATCTACAGAAACCCTGCAGGCTCGGAGAGCTTGGAACCCTATCTTCAAAGTCCTAAAATATAAACAATTTCAAACAAGAATAACCTATCCGGCCAAGCTAAACTTCATCAATGAGGGAGAATTAAAATCTTTCCCAGATATCCAATCCGTAAGAACTTATGCTGCCACTAAACCATGCCTAAATGAACCACTTACGAAAGTGCTAAACACAGAAGAAAAGAAAAAAGAACAATGTTCTTCACAATAGTACAGGGAAAAGAATAAAATATACATGAACCAAGCCCAAAACCAAAAGAAAGAGAAAAAAAAGTGGAAAACAACAACTGTATAAGAACTCTATGATAGGGACGAACTCTCACATTTCAATAATTAGCCTGAATGGGAATGGACTAAACGAACCACTGAAAAGACATAGAATGGCAAAATGGAAAAAATATCACCAGGCAACAAAATGCTGCCTTCAACAGACCCATCTCACTGAAAAGGACATACACAGACTCAAAGTAAGAGGATGGGAAGCAAATTTTCAGGCAAATGGAACACAAAAGAAAGGAGGAGTCATGATCCTAATTTCAGACAAAATACCACGTAAGCTATCAGAAATTAAAAAAGATACAGAGGACAACTACATAATGATAAAACGTTCACTCCATCGACAAGAAATATCTATCCTAAACATATACGCCCCCAACATAGGCACACCAACTTTCATAAAGCAACTTCTAGGAATACTAAAGAAAGATATTGACTCTAACACCATCATAACTGGGGACATCAATACCCCACTCACAACCCTAGACAAATCATCAGGACAAAAAATCAGCAAGGAGATCCGAAACCTCAATGAGACTCTTTACCAAATGGACTTAATTGATACCTACAGAACACTCCATCCAAAGACCACAGACTACACATTCTACTCATCACCACATGGAACATATTCTAAGATCAACCACATAATCGGACATAAATCAAGCATAAGCAAATTTAAAAGGACTGAAATTCTACCAGGCACCTATTCAGACCACAGTGGAATAGAAATAAACATTGACACCAACAAGATCCCTCTGAAACCCACAAAGACATGGACACTGAACAGCATGATGCTAAACAACTCCTGGGTCAATGATGAAATCAAAACAGAGATCAAAAGATACCTGGAAACAAATTAAAATGAAGAAACATCTTACCAAAATCTCTGGGACACCTTGAAAGCTGTAGTAAGAGGGGAATTTATATCTCTACAAACACACATGAAGAAAATGGAAGGAGCACAAATTAACAGCCTAACAATCCACCAAAGGAAGCTGGAAAAACAAGACCACAAAAACCTTATTTTCAGCAGAAGAAACCAGATCACCAAAATAAAAGCCCAAATCCAGGACATAGAAGACAAAAGCTAATACAAAAAAATCAATGAAACAAAAAGCTGGTTCTTCGAAAGGATAAACAAGATTGATGGTCCCCTAGCTAGACTGACCAAGAAAAAACGAGAAAAAACCAAATAAACACAATCAGAAGCACAAAAGATGAAGACACATCAGACCCTGAAGAAATACAAAAGATCATTAGAGACGACTACATACACTTGTAGGGAAAGAAACTTGAAAACCTTTAGGAAATGGAGGACTTTCTGACATCACACAACCTACCTACATTGGAACAAGAAGAAATTGAGACCCTAAATAGACCAATAACAATCAAGGAAGTCAACTATGTAATAAGAAATCTACCTACAAAAAAAGCCCTGGTCCAGATGGCTTTCCAGCAGAATTCTCCAAGACATTTAAGGAGGAGCTGATAGCAATCCTACTGAAGGTATTCAAGGCGATTGAAAAAGATGGAACTCTCTCCAAATCATTTTAAGAATCCAACATCAACCCAAGCCAAGTAAAGATCCAACAAAGAAAGCGAACTGCAGGCCAATATCTTTGATGAACATAAATGCTAAAATTCTCAACAAGATCTTAGCAAACCGGATTCAGCAATACATCTCAAAATCATCCATTATGACCAAGTAGGATTCATTCCTGGGATGCGAGCCTAGTTCAACATTCGTAAAACCATAAATGTAATTCAATACATCAACCGATGTCAAAACAAAAACAACATGATTATATCATTAGATGCAGAAATAGCTTTTGATAAAATCCAGCAACCCTTCTTGATAAACACCCTTGAACATCTAGGTTTACGGGGAACATACCTCAAAATAGTAAAAGTCATCTACAAGAAACCCACAGCCAGCATACTCCTAAATGGACAAAAATTGGAACCATTTCCCCTGAAAACTGGAACAAGACAAGGATGCCCACTCTCACCCCTCCTGTACAACATAGTATTGGAAGTCCTGGCTTGAGCAATCAGAGAAGAGAAGAAAATCAGGCGTATCCAAATAGGAAAAGAAGAAGTCAAGTTATCTCTCTTTGCAGATGATATGATTGTGTACCTTGAAAACCAAAGGGAATCTGTCAAAAACCTCCTTACCTTGATAAAGGCCTTTGGCAAAGTCTCAGGATACAAAATAAATGTATAAAAGACAATTGCATTTCTCTACACCAATAATAAAGAAACAGAAACCCAAATAAAAGACACAATTCCATTCACAATAGCCACAAAAAAATGAAATACCCTGGCATCTTCCTAACCAGAGACGTGAAAGACCTTTACAATGAAAACTACAAAACACTGCTCAAGGAAATCAAAAATGACTCAAACAAGTGGAAAAATATCCCATGCTTATGGATTGGAAGAATCAACATTGTGAAGATGTCCATCTTACCTAAGGCAAGCTACAAATTCAATGCAATACCCATAAAATTACCAGCAACATTCTTTTCACACCTAGAAAAATCAACACAGGAATTCATATGGAAACACAAAAGTCAAAGAATAGCCAGAACAATCCTCAGCAAAAAGAAAAAAAAAAATAGGTGGTATCACATTATCAGTCTTCAAACTTTGCTAAACCTACATTCATCAAAACAGCTCGGTATTGGTACAGGAACAGGCATATCGATCAATGGAATAGAATTGAGATTCCAGAAGCAAAACCTCAATTTCTCAACTAAGTCATCTTCGACAAAGCCTCCACCACCTACCACTGGGGAGAGGAGAACCTATTCAGTAAATGGTGCTGGGAACACTGGCAGACCATATGCAGGATATTGAAACAGGACCCCTATTTATTCCCATACACAAAGGATAATTCCAAATGGATCAGCGACCTAAATGTAAAATCTCAAACCATAAGAACCTTAGAAAATGAAGGAAATACCCTCATGGAAATCGAAACTGCCATCCAATTCCTGAAAAAACCCGAAACCCACACGTCATAAGAGAGTAGATAGACAAGTGGGACCTTAATACACTGACAAGCTTCTGCAAAGCCAAAGAAACCATCAAGGGAACAGGGAGACATCCTACAGACTGGGAAAAAGTATTTGCCAACACCAGATCTGACAAAGGCTTAACATCCGGGATTCAAACATGCTGAAAAGAAAAAAACAAACAACCCCATTATAAAATGGGCAAAAGATATGAACAGACACTTCACAAAGGAAGACATCTGAGCAGCCATAGACACATGAAGAAATGTTCAACCTCATTAATCATCAGGGAGATGCAAATCAAAACCACACTGAGATACCACCTAACTCCAGTCAGAATGGCAATTTTCAACAACTCAAAAAATAACAGCTGCTGGAGAAGGTGTGGCCAAAAGGGAACACTTCTACACTGTTGGTGGGAGTGTAAACTAGTGCAACCTCTGTGGAAAGCAATGTGGCAATTCTTAAAAGCTCTAAATATCAACCTCCCATATGACCCCGCAATCTCCCTACTGGGAATATACCCTGAAGAACTCAAATCACTCTATCAAAAAGATACCTTCACACGTATGTTTATTGCTGCATTGTTCACAACAGCAAGAACCTGGAAGCAACAATTCTGACCATGAAAAGAGGACTGGATTAAAAAAATGTAGTACATATACACGATGGAGTACTATGCAGCCATAAAAAAGAACAAAATCATGAATTTCGCAGCAACCTGGATAGAACTGGTGTCTATAATACTGAGTGACCTCTCACAGAAACAAAGATCAGAGTATCACATGTTCTCACTCATATAATGGACCTTGAACATCCAATGTAATGGTATAAGAAAATGATTGTTACTGGAAAACTATGGGTGGGGGAGATGGGATTAACAGTAGCAAATATCTGTTGGGGGACGGGGAAACACCTCTTATCAACAGGATGCCTGAATGAAATGTAATTGTATACCTAACCCTTAACTGTACCCCACAACAACATAATAAAAAATATAGATATAAAATAATAATAAAGGATTTTGGCAAAGTCTCAGGGTGTAAAGTAAATGTGCAAAAGACAATCACATCTTCATATACCAATAATAACCAAACAGAAACCTAAATAAAAAGCACAATCACTCACAATAGCCTCACAAAAAATGAAATACACTGGCATGTTTCTAACCAGAGACGTGAATCATCTTTACAGTGAAAACTACAAAACACTGCTCAAGGAAACTAAAGATGACACAAAAAAGTAGAAAAATATCCCAATGCCACAGATTGGAAGATTCAACATTGTTTAGATGTTCATTCTGCTTAAGGCAATCTACAGTTTTAATGCAATACCCATCAAATTACCAGCGACATTCTTCTCTGACTAAGAAACAACAAAACAGTAATTCATATGGAAACATAAACAATCAAGAATAGCCAAAACAGTCCTGCGCAAACAAACAATCAAAAAGCAGTAGGTAGCTGGGCTCAGTGGCTCAGCCTGTAATCCCATGCCTTTGGGAGGCTGCGGTGAGTGGATTGCCTGAGCTTGCAGGTTCGAAGCCTGCCTGGGCAGCGAGACCTAATCTCTACAATAAATCAAAAATCAATCGGGCGTGGTAGCGCATGCCTGTAATTCCAGCTGCTTGGAAGGCTGAGGCGGAAGGATCACCAGAGCCCAGACAGTTGAGGTTGCGGTGGCTGGAAGTGGCCACTGCACTCCAGTCTTGGTGATAGTTTGAGAGTCCAACTCAAAAAAAAGCAGGAGGTATCACACTCCCACACTTTAAACTTTATTATAAAGCTACAATAATCAAAACAGCCTGGTATTGGTACAAGAACAGAAATACAGACAAATGGAATAGAAAATAGAATTGAGATTCCAGAAGCAAAACCACAATTTCTCAACCAACTCATCTTCAACAAAATCTTCACCACCAACCACTGGGGAGAGGAGAACCTATTCATTAAATGGTCCTGGAAAAACTGGCTGACCACATGCCAAAGATTGAAACAGGATCCCTACATACCCCAATACACAAAAATCAACTCTAAATGGTTCACACACCTAAATATAAAACCTCAAACTATAAGAACCTTAGATAACACAGGAGACAATCTTATGGAAATTGGAACTGACAACCAATTCCTGATAAAATACAACATACCTATGCCATAAGAGATAAAATAGGCAAGTGGGACCTCATCAAACAGACAGGCTTTAACAAAGCCAAAGAAACCATCAAGAGAATGGGAGACATTCTACAGACTGAGAAAAAATATTTACCAACTCTATGTCTGACAAGGCCTAACATCTAGGATCTACAAGGAACTCAAACGTCCTGAAATGCAAAAAAAAAAAAAAAAAATTAAAAGTGGGCAAAAGATAGGAATACACAGTTCTCAATAGAATAATATGAGCAGCCAGCAGAAACAGCCTCACTAGTTATTACAGATATGCAAATTAAATTAAAATTACACTGAGATACCACCTAACTCCAGTAAGAGTAGATATCATCAATAACTCAAAAAACAATAAGTGCTGAAGAGGATGTGGAAAAAGGGAACACTTCTACACTAGTACAGTCTCTGTAGTACAGTCTCTGTGAAAAACTGTGTGGCAATTCCTAAAACTTCTAAAAATCAACCTTCCATATGACCCTGAAATCCCCCTACTGGGAATATACCCAGAAGAACTCAAATCCGCCTACTGGGAATATACCGAGAAGAACTCAAATCTCTCTGTTAAAAAGATACTTGCACATGTCTGTTTATTGCAGCCTTGTTCATAATAGCAAGAACATGGAACCAACTGTGCTGCCCATCAAAAGAGGACTGGATAAAAAATGTGGTACACATACACAATGGGATATTATGCAGCCATAAGGAAGAATAAAATCATTAAGTTCGCAGCAACCCGGAGGGAATTAGACACTCTAATATTGAGTGATCTTTCACAGAAACAAAGAAATATGTATCACATGTTCTCACTCATAAGTGAGCCTTGAAAAATGACTGTAATAGTATAAGAAAAGGATTGCTATTAGGTGGAAACTGAGGGATGATGGGGGAAGGGAGGTGGGATTGACAGTAGCAGAAATCTTCCTTGGGAATGGAAGAACACATCTTCTTCAATGGGACCTGCAAAATGCATATTTGTATACCTAACCCTGAATTGTACCCCATTATGTTAAAATGAAAAAGAAAAATAAAGCACATATATACATATAGACAATGGAATATTACACAATCATAAAGAACAAAACCACGAGCATCTCAGCAACCTGGATGGAGTTAGAGTCTATAATACTGAGTTACCTTTCACAAAAACAAAGAACTGAGTGTCATATGTCACACTCATAAGTGGATCTTGAACATCTATCATAATACTCCGTGAAAAGGACTGACAGTTCAGGCGACTGCCAGGAGTTGGGTGAGGATGGGCAGGTGGGATTGACAGTATGGGAATCTGTCTGGGAAAGGGGAACACATCATCAACAATGGTACATGCATTGTGAATATTTTTATACCTAAACCTTAATTGTACCCCACAATTTTAAAATAAAAAATTTAATTAAAGAAAAATGAAACAATCAAGAAAGCGGGAGGACAGCCCACAGACTGGGGAAAAAAAAAACACACTGTAAATCTGACAAAGGTTGAACATCTGAAATCTAAAGGGAATGTAAATGTGCTGAAAAGAAATCTAAAAGCCTATTACAAAGTGGACAAAAGATATGAATAGACACTTCTCCAAAAAAGAAAAAAAGAACAGCTAACAGATACATGAAAACATTGTCGGCCTCACTAGTCATCAAAGAAATGCAGATTATAAGCTAATTGAGATACCAATCCAGTCAGGATGGGCATCGTGAATAACTAAAAAAACAACAGATTTTGAAGAGGATGCAAGAAAAAGGGAGCACTTCTACACTGTTGGTAGAATTGTAAACTAGTACAACCTCTGTGCAAAACAGTTGGCTATTCCTAAAAGACCTAAATATCGACTTCCCTGATGACCCTGAAATCCTCCTAAACTCCAGTCATGATGGTCATCATCAATAATTAAAAAAAAAGTCAAAGATGCTGGTAAGGATGTGGGGAAAGTTAACACTTCTATACTGTTGGTGGGAGTGTAAATTAGTACAACTTTTGTGGAGAACAATGTGATAATTACTAAAAAATCTAAAAATTGACATTCCATACATCCTAGTAATTCTACTAGTAATATGACTGTAGAAACTCAGATCACTTTATGAAAAGATACCTGCACAAACATGTTTATTGCAGCAATATTCATAATAGCAAAAACATGAAACCGACTCGCTATCCATTAAAAAAGAACTGAATTTTAAAAAGGGGTTAACACACAATGGAATTTTATGCACTCATAAAGAAGAATAGAATTATGAATTTTGTAGCAACTTGGATGGGCTTAGAGTCTATAATGTTGAGTGATTTCCCACAGAAACAAATAACTGAGTATCATACATTTTCACATAAGCATACCTTGAGCATTTATTGTAATACTATAAGAAAGAGATTGGCAGTAGTGGGAAACTCCCAGGGGGTGGGGGAACACTGCATCAAGAGTAACAAGAACATTTACATACCTGACACTGAATTTTACTCCACATCTTCATAATAAAAAAATTGGCTTGTTTGATGGTTTAGCTATTTTAAAAACATTTTTTCTTTGCACATTTATGTGTATGTGAGAGTTTGATCTGAATTCTTCCCTTTTATTTATTCTTTCCTTTTCTTTGTATTTTTCTGTCTTCTTTTGTTTTTTCTTTGGTTTCTATTTGTTTGTGAATGATCGGGTGTTCAGCTTTCAGATATACATTGTTAGTTTGTTTTGCTCTATTGTTCTTGTCTTAATTTTAATTACTTAGTTAAATATGTGTGTCAATAAATGCTTGAAGCTTGAAACTGAATTCCTTTGGGGCTTTTTTTCTTAATGTTGTTTTTCCTCCACTCATTTTGTGCTACACCTGTGTGTGTGTATGTGTGTGTGTGTGTATGTGTGTGTGTGTGTGTGTGTGTGTGTGTGTGTGTGTGTGTGTGTGTGTGTGTGATTTTCCTGGCTTTTTTCTTCTTTGCTTTTTTTCACCTTGTTATTATTCCATTTTTGGAGGAGTGTGAGTGTATGTCTGTGTGTTCAAATTTTGCTTTGATTTCTGATTTCATTGTTCAGGGTTTGTTACTTTTTAAAATTCTTATTTCAATCTATTTTTCTCTGTGCTCCTCCTTGCTTTCACTATATCTTGGACTCAGGAAGTACACACATACACATTTCATCATCATATTCAGTGGTAGTTGAGAGAGGGTCTTGGGAAAAACTTGCCACAATCAGTGAACATTAAAATTTGTTTCTGGATCCTACCTCCCCATCTCCTAACTTATTCACCTTTCAGGACTACAAGAGAAAACAAAGCTTTGCACCCAAAGTCCTGTTACAAAATAGAACAAATTCAGAGCCCTGATCAAGGAAGAAAAGTAGCCTGAGCGAACAGCAGAACGCAAAGCCTCTTCCACAGATCCTGAATAATGGACCTTAAAAGAAAGGCAAGAGTTCTGTCACAAATGAGTAAAAACCAATGGAACACCACACGTAAATTCAAGTGTAAAAAAAATAAATCTCCTAAAAATTCAGACATCCGAGACCAAACAATGAGAGTTGCCAATGACTGGACTCAGAATACTACAGGGATTAGGTAATGGAAGGAAGGAGTGAATAAGATGGAAGAAAGACAAACTGCAACACTGAAAGAAATTGTGACAGAGATTTAGACAATAAAAAGCTGTGCAGGATATAAATAACAATATGACAAGCATAGAAAGCAGAATTAACATAGCCAAACAAAGAATATCAGAACTTGAGGACTGGAACATGGAATTAACCCAATCTGTAAAAAACATAGAAAAAAACCTCAGAAATAGAGAAATAAGCTTAAAAGAGATGTGTAATTATATCTAAAAGCCGAACCTATGCCTTACTGAAATCCCAGATGAAGGAAAGGAAATGAAGAGCACCTTGGAACAAGTATTCCAAGAGGTAATCAAGGAAATTTTTCCTCTTCTCAACAGAGATTTGGCAGTGAAGCATAAGAAATGCAGAAAACCCCCACAACACATCAAATGAGAAGAGAAACCATAGGCACATAGTAATTTCCCTACGCAAAGTAGGCACAAATCAGAACATTTTAAAGGCACAATGAGAGAAAACTCAGACTACCTACCAGGGAGAACCATAAGAATAACAGCAGATATATTGACAGAAAGGCGACAGCAAGAAGGGAATGGAACCCAGTATTCAAAATCCTTAAAGATAAAGAAATTCAACCAAGAATTTTATAACCAGCCAAGCTCAGCTTCTTCAGTAATAGAGCATTAAAATTTTTCTAAGGTAGCCAATCCCTAAGAGATTAAACAGCTTCCAAACCACCATGACCAGGTAAGCTTCATCTCAGAATGCCAGGCTGGTTCAATTTTTGCAAAACCATAAATGTAATTAAATACATCAATATAAATAAAAACAAGAGCCACATGACTATCTCATTAGATGGAGAAAAAGCTTTTGATAAAATCTAGTATCACTTCTTGATAAAAACCCTCAAACTCATAGGTAGAAAAGGGACAGACCTCAAAATAATAAGTGCCGTCTATGATACAATCACAGCTAACGTATTGTTAAATTGACAGAAATTGATATCATTTCCTCTGAAAACTGGAAAGTGACAATCCTGCCCACTCTCACTCCTCTTGTTGAAAGTTGTGTTGGATGTCCTAGCTAGGGTAATTATACAAGAAAAGCAAATCAGGGATATCCAAATAGGAAAGGAGGAAGTCAAGTTATGCCTCATTTCTGAAGACGTGATCCTATACCTCAAAAATCCAAAAGAATCGGTCAAAAATTCTTGCACTGATGAAGGAATTTGGCTAAGTCTCAGAGTACAAAATATATATGCAAAAGACATTTGCATTCTTATACACTGACAACATGTAGGCAGAGAACCAAATACAGAAGACAGGAATGTACGGTATTTGACTTATAAGGAATGAATTACATTTGAGTTTCACCAAGATATATTAAAACATCTATTTCAACCCCAGCCGTTGGGGTTGATGGATGAAGGTCCCTCAGTAACCATCAACAATGTGGAACCTAGAACAGAACATGCGAAGAACGGGACCTACATGGGTTCAGTTAGTCTTGGACTCAACTGTTACAGATGAACCTAAAACTGGAGACTGGGGGCAGAAAAGGCCATAGTAATTCTTGTATTTTGGTGAAGCATCCTCGTATCTTAATTTCTTTTTTTTTTTTTTTTGAGTTGGAGTCTCACTCTGTTGCCCAGACTGGAGTGCAGTGGCCTCTCCTGGTCACCTCAACCTGGACCTGCTGGCTCCGGTGATCCTTCCACCTTAGCCTTCCAAGTAACCGGAATTACAGACATGCGCTACCACGCCTGGCTGATTTTTTGATTTATTGTAGAGACGAGGTCTTGCTGCTCAGGCGGGACTTGAACCCGCGGGCTCAGGCAATCCACTCACCTCAGCCTCCCAAAGGCTCAGGGTTACAGGCTGAGCCACCGAGCCTGGCTATATCTTATTTTCTAAATAATGAAACACTGTCCATTGCTATCTACCACCAGAGAGAAGTATCACACGTGTTTCATGTTCTGAAGGCTGAGGTCAAGACTGCAGGAAAATCATTTACAAGTTTTGGAAGGCCATGCACTTATGTCAGTGTGTACTATAACCTCATCTGGGTGACTCTGTGATATGAAGGTTGTTATTGGGAATTCATGAAAATATGAAAGAAGATGAAATTAAGTCCCTCTCCATGATGCTGTACTTGCAAGGAAGAGGTTGGATATAATCCCAGAAAACTCAGTCAAAAACCTGGTATCCTCATGTCACCATTTTCAGGGTCCTCTTATTTTACACCATTAAAGTATCATAAAGGATCTGCATATACTACTTCCAAAGATTTGTATGGAATGAATTTTCTACCCAAATTCAGGTATCTCCAAGTATTTAGAGACTCACATTGATTTAATAGCCATTTACACTTGTCCATAAGCAAACAATTCAAATATGTGCAGTTTTCTCCAACTTTCATGTGACTGGAACATATTTATACAACACACTTAACTAGGATGAAATTTCTTCATCTGAAATGGTTTCACCACCATTTATATTCCATAATAAATACTGAGCAAATTACATCCATGCCATGAGACACAAAAAAGCATGGACCTTTATGACTAGTTTATCAGCATTTCTAGCATCATTGAATATCCAGCTGCTTGTAATTCTTCTAATTCCTGTTTACTTCTGAGTGTCTGCAGAAACATCCTGGATAGCTGGACCCTCATTGGAAAGCAAATTTCAAGACATATAAACTCTCAACCCTTCAAGTGGATATTTCTGTTGTCATACATGTAATTCTGTAGTAAAACCCCATGGTTCATGTATAGGGTGAACCAGTAATCTAATCTTTGTGTAAATACTCAGAAAATCTCCAAATTTCAACATATTGTGGTCTGTGTCTTTGCTCATGAGTATTGAATCCACTACCCATTGTTTCTGTCATGTTAGGAAGAGAACGTGTATAATATTTAACAACAAAAGTGCACATGTAACATTTGCAGAGAAGAAAAAAGCATAGCTGACAGAGGACAGCCACAAGCTTCAATAAGCAAGTCCCCTAAAAGCATCACCTGAGTACTGCCTTCCAGATTTTCATAGCAGTAAATACTGTGGTTGACCTTAGAACTTATGAGTAAGTGGTGGCGGAGAGAACACAGAACCATCCCTCCTAACTTTGTGATCTTGGAGATGGCCGCATACCTTCTTGCTTTATTATAGTAAGGTGCTAATTTGAGTTGTCAGTAGTAATTTTACTTGTACCAATAGAGTGGGGAGCTAGTGCTGTTCACAGTTGTTAGTTACCACACCTCAATGTTCATAAAAGTCCTGTGTGACCTCTCACCTGAGACAATCACTGGAAATACCACCCTTTTCCTGTCCCTAATGTGATTAAAGCCATGGTTGTATAAGTGTCTCTTTATTAAATCACTGAGGGCTGCTCTGTGTTGTATTACTTTGAATAAAAATTGGGATGTGAAATTGACACACTTGGATATCAATCTGATGTTTTTTCTAAGCAAACTGTTGAATACGAGAACCATTGATAGCAGAACAACGTGCGAGGAGAAAGATAAGTTAGATAATAAAATGCTTATAAAAGTGGAACAAGATTCGTTGGAAATAAGTAAGCTTCTAACTGCCTCTGAAAACTCATTAAACTGAACAAGATTGGAACTTTTAAATGCACTTTTACATAGCAAAGACTAGACTAATATGTTGTTAGAAATCAGTAAGTTCAAAAGTTGGAAAATATTAAAAATGGTAATGAACATATTCACTTCAAAAGGTCAGATGTAAACTAATTTATATTCTAATATAAATTTTGACAGGATAAACTCCAGAGGTATTGAAAAAGTAATTATGAAATGGTAATAATTATGACTTCCTTTTAAGAAACTTGAGGTGATATTATTTTGATGAATCATAAATCTTAATAATACTGTAATCAATGTGTCAAAAGATTTAAGAACTTCCTGAAGAAAACTTTAAATTCTATTTCTCATAGCCAAAACAATCTTTAAGAAAAGAAACAAAGCAGGAGGTAACACGCTTTTAGACTTCAAACTTTACTAAAAGACTACAGTAGTCAAAATAGTCTGGTATTGGCACAAGAACAAGTATAGAGACCAATGGAACCGAATAGAGATTCCAGAAGCAAAGCCACAATTTCTCAATGAACACATCTTGACAACATCTTCAAAAACAAACCACTGGGGAGAGGAGAACCTATTCAGTAAATGCTACTGGGAAAACTGACTGATCACAGGGAGATGAAGGAAACAGGAGCCCTACTGATCACCATACACAAAAATTAACTCTAAATCGATCAAAAACCTAAATGTAAAAACTCAAATTATGAGAATCTTAGAAAATGCGGGAGGAACCACTATGGAGATTAGAATGAAAACCAATTCCTTATCAGAACCCTAAAGGACCATACCATAGAAAATAAGAAACACAAGTGGGACCTCATCAAACTAATGAGTTGTACAAATCAAAAGAAACCACCAGGAATGCAGGGAGACAGCCCATAAAACAGGAGAAATAAAAGATGTTTGCCAACTGTATTCTGACAAAGGCCTAATATCTACAAGGAACTCAAATATTCCAAAAAGTAAAAAAGAAAACAAACACACACACACACACACACACACACACACACACACACACACACACCCCAGCTCCATTAAAAACTGGGCAAAATATACGAATAGACAATTCTAAAAAGAAGATATACAGGCATTCAGTAGACGCATGAAGTAGTGCTCAGCCTCACTTTTTAGAGAAATGCCACTCAAAACCACATTGACATATCACCTAGCCCCAGTGAGAATTGCTATCATTAATAAAACAAACAACTCCAGATGCTGGCTAGGATGTGGAGAAAAATGAACTCTTCTGCACTGCTGGTGGGAATGCAAATTGGTGCAAACTCTTTGAAAGACAGTGTGTCAATTTCTGAAAGAACTAGAGAAAGACCTTCCATATGGCCCAGAAATTACCCTATAGGAATACGTCCAGAGGAATTAAAATCATTCTACAGAAAAGAGACCTGCACATGTGGGGTTGTCACAGCTCTATACAAAACACAGAACCAATCTTGCTACCCATTGAAACTGGAATGGATTTTAAAAATGTGTATATATACACAATGGAATATTATGCGGCCAGAAAGAAGGACAAGCATATGGACTTCGGAGAAACGTGTATGGATCTGGAGTCAATCATACTGAGTGGTCTATCACAGAAACAAAGAATATAGTGCTATATGTTCTCACTCATCAGTGGTCCTTGAGCAATTATAATACTATAAGAAAGGGCTTGGCAGTAGTGGGGAATCATCAGGGGAGGCAGTATTGGCAGTTGAGGGAAACTGCTAGACCAGGGAAGGGCACAATTCATCAACAAATGTACCTGCATAGTCAATGTTTGTATACAACTGATTTGTACCCAACATCTGTTTAAACAATAATCATTGGAATGAAATCTAAAAAAAAAAGATAGGTAAATAAATAAAATCGACTGCTCTTTGGGTGTACCAAAATAATCTAACATACTCTTAAGATTGGTAGACCGCTAAGAAGAAAGGAAGAAATTTGGACCGACCTAGTTTGAAGGTTTCAGACACCACAAACACTGGTAGTGTTTACTGGGGAAGGTGTTAACCTCTCTGACTCAAGTGTCTGAAGCATAGTTATGACAGTTATTTCTTCTAATGAGGAGACAGTCAGTCACAGTTTCAAAATATAATGTAAAATAAAATAGAGTAATAAAGTAAAGTAAATAAACAGGGAAACATAGCCCAGATGAAAGAATAAAATTAAACTTCTCAAACTGATACCAATAAAGCAAAAAAGATATAATAATTCTCTGGCAGAAATTACAAGCAAACCTTATATATGTATTAATTGAGCTAAGAAAATAATGCCAGAACAGTTTAAGAATTTTGAAAACAAAAAAAATTAACAAAATGAACAATAAAAATCATAGTAGCCGCGCTTGGTGGCTCAGCCTGTGTTCCCGCACTTTGAGAGGCTGAGGTGAGTGGATTGTTTGAGCCCGCGGGTTCAAGACCTGCCTGGGCAACTTGGTGAGACCTCATCTCTACAATAAATAAAAAATCAGCTGGGCGTGATAGCGTGTGCCTGCAATTGTGGCTACTCAGAAGGCTGAGGCGGAAGGCTCGCCGGAGCCCAGGTCGAGGCTGTAGGGGCCAGGAGCGGCCACTGCACTCCAGTCTGGGTGACAGATTGAGACTCCAACTCAAAAAAAAAAAAATCTTGGTGCTGGAAAATACAATACCTGAACTAATATCTGTGCATATATCTACATCTTGTTCCACTCTGATAATCACATACACACACTTATTTGCTTATACATATATGTATATATATATATAGAGAGAGAGAGAGAGAAATAAGATAAATGAAACTGCATTTTATATATTTTATTTATTCATTTACTTATTTTTTAATTTTAAATATGTGGGGGTACAATTCATAATTAGATATGCATTTGATCATCATGCAGTTAAGATTCCAGCCTCCCATTTGTCCCCACTTCGCCTTGTTTGAGATAAGGTAGACTTATTGGTGTTGTGCCCCCTGCTGGCAGTATCCCACTTCTACTAATCCCTTTTTTTCTTTTTCTTTTTTTAATTATAAAGTTGTGGGGTACAATTCAGAGTTATGTATACAAACGATGATTATGCAGGAACCCTTGTTGATAAGGTATGCCCCTCCCTTTCCTAAAAGTTTCCCTCAACTGCCAATCCCACCCCCCCAACAGCAAATTCATTTCAGTCCACCTATGAGTGACAACATATGGTACTCTGTTCTTTGTTTCTATGATGATTATGATCAACTTCAAATCCACCCAAGTTGCTGCAAAGTCCATGTTTGTCCTTATTTATGCCTGCATAACATTCCATTGTGTATACATACTATTTTTTTTAATCCAGTTCAGTTTCAATGGGCAACAGGGTTGGTTCCATGTTTTTGCTATTGTGACTAAAGCTGCAAAAACCATTCTTGTGCAGGTATATTTTTGTAGAATAATTCTAGTTCCTCCGGGTATATTCCCAAAAGGGAAATTGCTAGGTTATATGGAAGGTCAATTACTCGTTCTTTCAGAAATTGCCCGACTGTCATACAGAGAGGTTGTACTAGTTTGCATTCCCATCGGGAGGGTAGAAGTATTCCTTTTTCACTGCATGGTCAACAGTCTCTGTTGTTTGTTTTCTTAATGATGGTCATTCTTACTGGGGTTAGATGGTATCACAATGTGATTTTGATTTGCATTTCTCTGATAATGAATGTGGCTGAGCACTTTTTCATGTGTCTGTTGCCTGCCCAAATATCTTATTTTGAGAGGTGTCTGTTCATGACTTTTACTCACATATTTTTTTTTTTTTTAGTTGGTGTCTCACTCTGTCACCCAGATTGGAGTGCAGTGGCCGCTCCTGGTCATTGCAGCCTCAACCTGCTGGGCTCCAGTGAGCCTTCCACCTCAGCCTTCAAAGTAGCTGGAACTACAGGTGCTCTCTACCACACACGGTCAATTTTGATTTATTGTGGAGATGAGGTTTCGCCAAGTTGCCCAGGTGGGTCTCGAACCCTCGGGCTCAAGCAATTCACTCACCTCAGTCTCCCAAAGCGGAATTACAGGCTGAGTCACTGAGTCTGGCCTTTTGTCCTCTTTTTAATGGGGCTGGGTTTTTTTGTTGTTAGTTTGTTTGTTTTTCCTTTTGGAGCGTTTGAGCTCCTTGTAGACCCTAGGTGTCTGGTCTTCGTCAGAAAATAGTTGGCAAATATTTTTTCTCATTCTGGGATCTGTTTCCCTGCTCTTTTTAATGATTTATTTTGCTTTGCAGAAGCTTATTAGTTTGATGAGGTCCCATTTGTCTATCTTATTTCTTAATGTATTGTCTCTTAGGGTTCTGAATGGGAATTGGTTTACAGTTCCAATTTCCATAAGGGTGTCTCCTGCGTTTTCTAAGTTTCTTATAATTTGAGGTTTTACATTTAGGTCTTTGATCCATTTAGAGTCAACTTTTGTGTATGGTGATGGGTAGGGGTCTTGTTTCAATCTTCTGAATGTGGTCATCCAGTTTTCCCAGCACCATGTACTGAGTAGGTTCCTCTCCCATGCTTGTTGCTGGTGTATAGGAATGCAACTGTCTTTGCTCATTTATTTTATACCCTGGGACGTTGCCAAAGTTATTAGACAGTAAACGCAGTTTTTTGACAAATTCTGTTAAATATTCAAAGTATATGATTATATCATCAGTAAAGTGGAATAACATAGCTTCTTCTCTTCCTATTTTGATATTCCTGATTTCCTTCTCTTTTCTAATTGTCTGAAGTAGGACTTCCAACACAATGTTGAACAGGAGGGAAAAGAGTGGCCAGCCTTGTCTTGCAGTTTTCAGGGAAAATGTTTCCAGTTTCAGTCCACAGTCATATGTGAAGTGGATTTATCATAGATGGCGCTTGTAATTTGTATGCATGTTCCTTATGTACCTAGATTTTCGAGAGTTTTTATTGAAAAAGGATGCTGGATTTTATCACAAGCATCATCTGCATCTAGTGGCATAATCATGTGGCTCTTGTTTTTAACATCTCTTGATGTATTTAATGATATTTATGGTCTTGTGAATGTTAAAGCAGCCCTTAATCCTGGGGATGAAGCAAATTCATCCTGTGGGATGGTTTTTGAGACTTGTTTTTAGATCCAATTTACTAGAATCTTGTTGAGAGTATTTGCATCTATGTTCATAGGGATATTGGCCTGTACTTCTTTTTTTATTGGATCTTTACCATGTTTGAGTATCAGTGTGATGTTCACTTTGTAAAATAATTTGGGGAGAATTCCTTCTTTCTTCATTACCTGAATACTTTCAATAGGATTGGTATCAGCTCTTCCTTGTACGTTTTGTAGAATTCTCTTTGAAATCCATCAGTTCCTTGGCTTTTTTTTGTAGTTAGTTTTCTTATGACAGAATCAATTTCCTGGGTTGTTTTTGCTGTAATTAGTGTCTCACTTTCTTATTGTTTCAACCTAGGGTGGTTGTGTGATCAGAAATTCCTCCATTTCACTTAGGTTATCACATTTATTTCTATACAAGTGTACATAGTAATGTTTGATACTCTTTTGTATTTCTTCTGGGTCAGTTGTGATTTGATCTTTTGTATTTCTGATTGTTTCCTCTCTTTTCTTGGTCATTCTTGTTAGGTTTTCATCAAACATGTTAATTCTTCCAAAGAACCAGCTTTTTTTTTTTTTTTTTATGTTTTCTGTGATTTTGCGGTCTTCTATCCCACATTTGGGCTCTTGTTTTGTTTATTTGGATTCTTTTGCTAAAGTTGATGTTTTAGTGGTCTTCTCTTCTCAGTTCTCTTAGAGAGTTTGTTATGTTCTTCACTTGTGATTTTTTTGTTTCCTTGATGTGTTTTGGGAGAGATATATATTCCCCTGTTAGAACTGTTTTCATGGCATCCTAGAGGTTTTTGTAAGCTGTTTCTTCTTTTTTATTTGGTTCCAGAAATATTTTAATTTCTACTTTGATTTCAGTATTGACCAAGTAGCCCCTCAGCATCATACGGTTTAGTGTCCATGTCCTTGGCGACCTTGGGGAAATATTTTTCTTTGATTTTTTTATTGCTCCTCTGTGGTCAGGGAATGTGCATGGCAAGATTTCAACCTTATTGAATTTGTTTTTTCTTGATTTCTGGCCAAGGATATGATCAATTGGGATATGTTTCATGTGGTGATGAGTAGAATGTATGTTCTGTGGTTGCTGGATGATGTTATCTGTAGGTATCTATTAATTTCATTTGACTGAGTTTCAAGTCTAGGTTCGAGATTTACTTGGTGATTTTTCGCCTCAATGATCTATCTAAGGCTGTCAGTGGTGTATTTAAGTACCCTGCTATAATGGTATTAGAGTCAATATCCTTTTTTAGTTTACTAATAGTTGCTTTGCAATAGTTGGTGCTCCTTTGTTAGGTGTATATATGTTTGGGATGGGTATTTCTTGTTGATGGATTGAATCTTTTATCATTATGTAATTTTTTGCATCTTTTTAAATTTTTGATAACGTAAATATTGTTTTGTCTGATATTAAGATTGGAACTCCTGCCTTCTTTTGTGATCCATTTTCTTGGACACTGATTTCCAATCCAATACGTTTGAGTCTGTGTGCATCTCTTGTGGTGAGATGAGTTCCTTGAATGCAGCAAATAATTGGTCATGGTTTCTTATCCAGTTTATCATGTTGTGTCTTTTCAGTGGTGCACTTAGTCCATTTACATTAAGGCTGATTATTGAAAAGTGATTGTTTCTCCCTGTCATGATGTCCTTTTGTAATTTTTTCTTTGGTTGTTTTCTTTTGGCTTTGGGGTTGATGTATGTGTCTGTTTTCAAAGTTCTTGTTTTCTGTATTCTCTGTTCTGTGCTCTGCGGTTCTCTTGGGAGGTGTGTAGTCATTTTATTTTCTTTCTTCTGTGCTTAACACATTTTTTTTTGAGTTGGAGTCTCATTCTGTCAACCAGACTGGAGTGCAGGGGCCGCTCCCGGCCACCACAGCCTTGACCTGTTGGGCTCCGGCGATCCTTCTGCCTCAGTCTTCTGAGTAGCTGGATTTACAGGCATGCACTACCACGCCTGGCTGATTTTTTGATTTATTGTAGAGATGAGGTCTCACTGCCCAGGCGGGTCTCGAACCCGCAGGCTCAGGCAATCCACTCACCTCAGCCTCCCAAAAGTGAGCCAGGCTGAGCCACTGAGCCTGGCTGCCTAACACCTTTTTAAGTGTCTCTTGTAGATCTGGTCTGGATGCTGCATAAACTCTTAGGGATTGCATATCTAGTATGGATTTTTTAATTCTCCATCACTGATGAAGCTGAGCTTGTCTGGATAAGAAATTCTTGGTTTAAATTGCTTTTCTTTGAGGACTTTGAATATAGGGCTCCAGTACTTTCTTGCTTGTATTATTTCTGCTAATCGTTCTGCTGCTAACCTGACTGGTTTTCCCTGGAAGGTAGTCTGACCATTCTCTCTTGCTGCCTTTAGGATTTTTTCTTTTGTGTCTACTATGTGTAGGCAAATTTCTATGTGTCTATTGGTTGCTCTTCTCATTAGATATCTTGTGAGTTTTCTGTGCATCTCTTTTTCTTGGCAGGTCACAGATCTGCTGAGATGGGGCAAATTTTCTTGGGTTACCTCCTGGAATACTTGCTTCAAATTTTTCTCCATTACTATCCTTCCATCTTCTGGGATACCAATCAGATGATATAATTGCACATCTCTTTAGGCTTCGTTCTTTCTTTCTAGGTCTTCTTTCTGTTTTTTGCAGATCATGTTAATTCCATGTTGTGGTCTTCAAGTTCTGAAATTCTTACTTCAGTGAGATTAATTCTGCTTTCCACACTTGTCATTTTGTTATTTATTTCCTGGATGATATTTTTTTATGGTCAGAATCTCTGTTACAAGTTCTTTCAATGTTGCATCTTGCCTTTATTAACTCTTATTCACTCGTTCCATCCATTCCCTAATCCCTGTCATATTCTAGGGACAGTGGTTAGTGACTTCCATTGTATGGACACCACGGTCTGATTTTTCTGGCGTGTTGTCTTTGATGTACTTGAAATTGCTGAAGTCCTTCCTTTAGTTTTTCCTCATTTGCGACAGATGTCTTGTTTTTTCTTTAGGTCTGTTATTCAGTGTCAGTAGGAGAGTCTTTCCTTTCTGATGTTTTCACAGTCTTTTATTCTTCCCTGATTCATACTCTGGATTTGTTCTATTTTGAAATAGAATGGTGGATGTGAAGCTTTTCCATGTCTTTTAGCTTTTGAAATTCGATTAAAGTAGGGAATGAGATACTAGGAATCAGAGACAACTTTCAAATTAAAAGGTTCACTTATGTGTTATGTGTTCCATGAGTTCCATTCCCCATTATATATCTCTCTCTCTCCCTCTCTCTCTCCATATATATATATATATATATATACTCTCTCTCTACATATATATATATATATATACACACAAAGCAGAAATCAATTCAAAAGCAATTGAACACATACACACACACCACCGAAAACAAACTGGAATAACAACAAAGCTTAATAAAACAAACAAAAAGCAACTAGAAAACTAAACACACACAAACACACACACACACACTCTCTCTCTCTCTCTCTCTCTCTCTCAGCACAAAATGAACAGAGAAGAAAACAAAAAAGACCAGAGGAAAATTTTTTACAAAGGGATTCAGGTTGAACGCTTACACATATCTTAAACTATAAAAAAAAATGGTTATAAAAAATCCCAGAAGAACAAAGAGCAAAAACCCACAGCAAAAGCAAACTTGAAAGATGAACGCTCAGTCATTTACACACATACAAAAGCAGAAAATGACAAATACAAGAATAAACAAAATAAAAAAAAAACGAAAAATATTGGTGGGGTATGTAGATCAAACCCTCCCATACACATTCATGCACAAAGCAAAAATATTTTAAATGTAGATGAACTAACCAAAACAGTCAAAAAAGTCTCAAAATCAAAAAAATAATTGAAAAAATTTTAAAAATTATTCCGTCCTGTTGCAGGCTCTGTAGTTGTTCCTTTAATCAGGTCTCTCCTACATACCCACCTCTTTCAACCTCTCCTCAGGGAATGAAGCAGGGAAGGAGGCAGGCCAGTGGGTGTGGATGGGGCTGCAGGCCTCCCTCTCCCTTTCGTTTGGTCAGGGAGATCTCCTTCCAAGGGAAGTTATGGGATTGCCTCTTCCCCAGGCATGTACTTTCACTGGGGGTTCCCCAACCAGTCCTCTCCTGGAATGGAGTTCTACTATTGCCACTGATGTTCAAGCTCTGCCTGGGTTTGTCCCTCTCAATCATGGCCCAGCTGTGAGGGTCTGCAGCTCAGAGGATTCCTGGGAAAGAGGGGTTTGGGTCAGCCATGGACTTACCACAGAACTAAGGAATACTCCCTTGTCATTTTCTGGCCATACTCATTGTCTCATGGGTGGATCAGAGTAGAGGGTGGAGTGCCTGGAACTCTAACCTAGGGGCTCAAGATAATCAAGTAGCTGCATCAGCTCCACTCTGCTTTGGTATCTGTCACTTGACTGTTATGTGTAGATTTTATTTTTCTTTCTCATTTTTTTCCTACTTCAATTCTATTCCCTTTTCTGCTTCTTGGTTTATTGATAGGACTTCTATTAGGTAAGAATAATGGATGCTTTTGAAAAATTTCCCGTTGTTTTTCACCAAGCATAATCAGCTGTCTCCAGGTGTATCTTGGCGTTTGTTTACATGGATTAATGTCTTTTTTCATATGTAAGTTCAACCCTTACTTTTCTATAACTTAGCTATTGGACAAAGACTCACATAGTGTCCATACCAAATATAGAGCAATTGGGATTAGGTATTCAGTATAGAAATTTTGTAGTGGATATGATTCAACCAATGACATCAAGCAAGTGGCAATGAGAAATCTTCAAATTTGTGTCATGAAGGTAAAACAGCTATGTAGGAACATGTTCATAAAAAACCTCAGTTACAGATAATATCTCAAAAGTAGTGATTTCCTGCTAATTTATTGTGTGCAGCAAGAATGTAACAAAGTTGAGCTGTAATTCATTACTACAAGATGTCCTGCAGACAGGTATGGTTTTGATGGGGAAACAAAACCACTGATCAGAGAAGGAAGCCCACTTCTATTCTCTCCATGAACCTGCTTCTGAACTGGTCTCTGTGTGTACTCAGGGCCTACTGGTGGTAAGAATAAACATCTACACCCATCTCCTTTCTGTCTCTCATCAGGGAATTTTGTGTCTGGCCTCACCTTGAGTTCTCCTCACTGAGTCTTTCACACGGTAATTTGTGGCTGTGTGCTTTGAGGTCACAGAGAGCAGCTGCATGGGGGACTGCTTCTCATCTCTGTCTACGGAGATAGGAACTCAAATCTTTAGGGATTGGTTTCAGTAGGTATTCCACTCTGGTGGATTCTCCTAATTGACTTCAGTTTTCTCCTTGGGGCTGTTGGATCAACAGGCACCAGGAACCACTGTTGATGGCATAACCAGAGACAGCACAGGTTAGGGAGAGGGTACCCAAAGGCTTCATTAGTCCTGGTTTCAACTATCTGCAGTAGTAGATAGGACAGGACATCTGTGGATAGAGAGAACCCCATGAACCCTGTGCGCAGGTACAGGTGTGCAAATGTTCAAGTCTGAATCCCTGAGACATTCACTTCTGAGAAAGTTGTCAGCAGAAGGATTTAAAATCCCCGGTGATTGATATTCTTGTGCATGAGGCCCATGACTCCCAGAAAGGTTTTTCAAGGGTAAGCAGGACCCTGCATTTCAGTGAACACGTGGCAGTTTCTTCTGGGTTTCAATGTGAGGATTTTTATGTGGATGGTGTCTTTGAAGGTAAAAAGGAAAGTGATGAAGAGAGGCCCCTTTCATCAATGGTCACCCTGCATAGAGGATACTGGTGGCCTCATAAACTAAGTACTGTTTTAAGATAAATCATTCATCAAACCTAAATTCTTTTTCCTGATCAGGAAATGGGCTGAAGGAGATAGTCAGAGAAACGATTTTTTCCAGGATGAAGGATTGCTTCTCCTTAGAGACCACACTGCCCTCCTCTTAAAGATTTTTATATAAGCATTCACAAACCAAGGGTAATGTAAATTGTCATACCCATTCATTCATGTTAGAGCTTCAGATAAATGGAAT
>NW_007234577.1:26172-39768 GCF_000164805.1 Carlito syrichta
TCACGTATGTTTATCGCAGCATTGTTCACAATAGCAAGAACCTGGAAACAACCATGCTGCCCATCAAAAGAGGACTGGATTAAAAAAATGTGGTACATATACACGATGGAATACTACGCAGCCATAAAAAAGAACAAAATCATGAATTTCGCTGCAACCTGGATGGAACTAGAGTCTATAATACTGAGTGACCTCTCACAAAAACAAAAATCCGAATATCACATGTTCTCACTCATATAATGGACCTTGAACATCCAATGCAATACTATGAGAAAATGACGGATGGTACTGGGAAACTACGGGGGGGAGGGGGATGGGATTAACAGTAGCAAATATCTGTCGGGGGATGGGAAAACACTTCTTATCTACAGGGTGCGTGAATGAAACGTCATTGTACACCTACCCTTAACTGTACCCCACAAAACCATAATAAAAACTACTGATTAATGAAAAAAATAAAAATAAAAAAAATAAAAATAAAAAAAAAAAATAAAAAAATACATTTCTCTTGCAAAATCATATATAAAACATCAAGAATCAGTCTCCTATTTGAATGGCAGTTGGTAGTTAATATTCCATTGTAATTTTGGTACATATTACAAATAATTTATTTTAAAATTATACAAACAAAACTATATTTAAAATTGATCTACCCAGTAATCATTTCCTGCCCACATGGTTTTTTTAAATAATGTGTAAATCAAATATTTTGAAAAAATATTTTATTTTAATTGATCAATAATAATTTTATATATTCATGAATATAATGTGATTTTATAAAAATGCATACATTGTACAATGAATAAATCAAGTCATTTAGCATTTCCAACACCTAGTGTACTTTTTATTTTTGTGGTGACAACATTTAAATTCTACTTTTTCAGCAATTTTGAAATATAAAATGCAAATGTACTGTAATACCAGGCTCTGCGTTAGATCACTACAAATACGTCTTCTGTCTTATTGAAATATTATACCTTTGACTTGCATCTCCTATTTATCTGTCCATCACCATCCATAGATTCTGGTTGACACCATTGTGCAGTCTCCCTTCATGAGCAAAACGTTTCTATATTCCATACGTAAGTATGACCGTGAGGTATTTACACAAATTTTATTGACATGGATTCACCATGAAGAACTGTTAGATTGCTTGAAAAATCCTCTCTGCTCCACACATTCATCACCCCGCCTCCCCTCACTCATAGCAGCCAATTATCTTTTCATGGGCCCTATAGTTTCGCCTTTTCCAACATGTCATGCAGTTCGAGTAGCACAGTAAACAGGCTTTTTTATTTTAACTTAATGGTATGTGTTTAAGGTTCTTCATACTTTTTTAGCACTGAATAATATTCAACTTGTGGTGTGCAAAACACTTTATAATCCATTCATTTCCTGGAAGACATTCCAGTTGCTCCTAATTTTTGGTAATTTTGAATAAAGCTACTGTAAACATCTGTGATCTGATGATTCTCACCATTTGGGGTTCATGCCAAGAGAGTTACTGCACTGAATGATAAAATTATGGTTAATTTTGTAAGGTGCTTCCAAACTGTCTTCAAAAGTGGCTTACAGTTTTGTGCTTCCAACAGCCAAAGAAGTTTCTGTTGCTGCAATACTTGCCAGCATTAGGGAATTGTCAATATCCTGGATTAGGTCTAGTCAAATAAGTGTGCAGAAATATTACATGACTGCCTTTATTTGCAATTGCTGAATGACATGTTATGTGGAGCATCTTTTCAAATGCTTATTTGCCACCTGTAAATCTTATAGAAGGAGTCTGCTAAGGACTTTGGTCCATTTTTATTCTTGTGGTTTATTTTCTAATTGTTTCATTTTAGGTGCTCATTGAATAATTTGGACACAGGTCTACAATCCAATATATATATATATTTTAAATAGGTTATGCCAATATGCACCATATTTTCTTAATATCTTACATTACTTTTTGCATAGCAGATTTTTTCATTTAATGCAGTACAGATTATCAGTCAATTTTTTCATAGATAGCACAATTCTAAGGTATTGAAAATTTATTACCATATCCAAGGTCATCTACATTTTCTACTGGTATTACTTCTAGAAGTTTTATAGTTTTTTAATTTATATTTGGGTCTATAAAGTGTTTGTAGTTAATTGTTGGTGAAATGTGTAAAATCTGTATCTAGAATCTTTTCCTCCCATTTTTTATCGCCGTGGATGACGAGGTATTCTAACACCATTGATTCAAATGTGTCTTCACGCTTCATTATACTACCTTTTCTCTTTATCAAAGATCTGTTGGCTATATTTATTTGAGTCAATGAAGGGGATATTTATACTTTTTCATTTGTCAATTTATTTGCATATTCTGTCACAAATGTCACACTGACTTGATTACTATAACTTTCTCTAGTAATTTGGATAGTGTCAGACCTCAAACTTTGTTTTTCTCCTCAATATTATGTTTGCTATTTAACTATTCTACATAAATTTCAGAATAAAATTTTTAACACCCTAAACGACTAGATGCAATTTCATTTGGGGTTATGTTGACTCAAGCTAGCAAGAATTTATATAATGAATTTTTACCCATTGACATTGAATATTTCTCCACTTATATAGTGCTTCTTTAATTTATTTAACCAGAGTTTGCAGTTTTCCTTACATAGGAATTATACATGTTTTGCTAGATTTATGCTTAAATATTTTATTTCTATAAAAATGTTTGATATAAAGAGAGCTATTTTTGAAACTCAAAATCATTTAAGATATGTATAATGTTTAAGAAATACACACACACAAACACACACACACAAAGCTTTTGCATGTTAATCTTTTGTGCTGCAACCTTGCTATAGCACCTATTAATTTAAGAATTTCTTTGTTAATTCCTTATTATTTTTGTGAAAGCATTTATCTTTCGCAAGCAAAGCCATTTTTATTTATGCATTTTAAACCTGTATACATTTTGTTTTCTATTATTGCTTAATTAAATTAATTAGGACTTCCAGTACATTGCTGAAAATCAGTGCTGACAGAGGACATTCATTTCTGGTACCTGATCTTACTGAGAAAGCATCACACTTCTCACCTTTACTTAGAATGTTTGTTGTAGTTTAAATGTACATATTATTTATCAACTTGAAAAAATTATCCTTTTTCCCCAGTTTTCTCATTTAAAAAAATGAACAATATTTTATTTAATCCAATTATTTCTGCATCTATTAAAATAACCATTCTATTATATATATATTTTTTGAGTCGGAGTCACACTGTGTCACCCAGACTGGAGTGCAGTGGCCGCTCCCCACCACTTCAGCCTCGACCTGCTGGGCTCCGGCGATCCTTCTGCCTCAGCCTTCCAAGTAGCCGGAATTACAGGCATGTGCTACCATACCCGGCTAATTTTTGATTTATTGTAGAGATGAGGTCTCGCTGCCCAGGCGGCTCTTGAAACCGCGGGCTCAGGCAATCCACTCACCTCAGTCTCCCAAAGGCACGGGATTACAGGCTGAGCCACTGAGTCCGGCTTATTATAATTTTTAAGCCTGTCGATATGATTGATTATGTTAATTGACTTCCAAAAGCAGAAACAGCCTCATGTATTAGAAGTGGATTCTTCTTTTTTTACAATAAAATGAAAATAAAGTTATCAAAACAAAAAAGAACAACAAAGAAAGAGAATTATACACAGTTTAATTTGATTAGTTAATTTTTTTTGAGAATTTTTGTCTCGATATACATGAGAGATATTAGTCTGCAGATTTTTCCTTGTGATGTCTATGACTGATTTTGGTATAATCGTAATTTTGTCATATAGAATTACTTAGGGACTGCATTCTCTCTGCTTTTATCCTCTAAAATAGATTGCAAAGAAGTAATATAAATTTTTTCATAAGTTTTTGATAGAATTCCCTAGTAAGTCCATCTTAGAATTACATTTTATTTTGTAGATTGTTATTTAGTATTGATTCACTTTTTTAACAGCTGTAAACCTATTAAGATTCTCTATGATTTTTACTCAACATGTGTAAGTTTTGGAAATTTGTTTTTCAAGTAATTATTCCATATTGTTTAGTTCATTAAATTTTGGGACTTGTCAAACATTTGCAGGAGAACATATAGCTATTAATTTCCACTCTTCCAAACACGATCTGACAGGAAAACATCAAAACTGAATTTACGAGGCCATATTATGCTAATACCAGTGAGAAAAAGACAACTAGGAACATAAAATTATTGGTCAATATTCGGAACATAGATGTACAAATCCTCAGTGAAATATTATGAACTCAAAATTAACAATAATTATAGTCTTAATGACTAAAGAACAATTCATATATAATATTTCCCAAATTAAGTCTTTTCGTTATGTCAATTGCATTCTATCAATGTCTAAATCATAGCCTATCTAAGCTAATGAACAGATATTACTATGTCTTACATAATAATTTGTCATTTTTTAACTGAATTAAGTATCTATGATCTGCCTGTTGTCACGAGGAGGGAAGGGATGCTTTTATATCTGTGTCCATCAGTGATATTTGCCTATATTTTTATTAGTATGTCATTATTGTTGCCTCCTGACCTGGTTTTTATATCAAGGTAATGTTGTCCTCAAAATTATTATTTTTTAATTAATCTCTTTTTCAACTTTTTGAAGGGTTTAAAAATGGTCTTATTTCTACCTTAAATATTTGGTAGAATTTATCAGTGAAGACATCATAGCTCGTGTTTTTCTTCCACAAATGGACAATTTTATACTGACAATTTATTTCTCATACTATTCTAATAGATTTTCAGGGCACACTTATGAATGAGAACATGTGGAATTCAGTTATTTGTTTATCTATTAGATCACTGTATATGATAGACTCTAAACACATCCAAGTTGCTGTGAAGTTTATAATTTTGCCCTTCTACATGCTTGCATAATACTTCATCATGAATATTTACCACATTTTAAAAATCCAGTCCACTTTCAATGACCAGCACGTTTGGTCCCATGTTTTTGCTGTTGAGAATAGTGCTGCAATGAACATGCACGTGCAATTATACTTTGAAAAGTGTATATTTGACAAAAACCTAACATGCTGGATCTACAAGGAATGTAAACTTGCAAATAGGAAAAAATGACTGTTATACAGAGAGCAAAAGGCATGAACGAAAAATTCTCAGAAGAAAACTAATTAGCAGCAAACACACTTGAAAAAATGCACAGCCCCATCAATCATCAGAGAAATAGAAATCAATGCCACAAAGAGACACCACCTAACTACAGACAGTATGGTCATCATTAATAAAATAATAATAATAATAATAATAATAATAATAAAACAAACGATGACGAGGATGAAGAGAAAGGGAATATTTCTACATTGATTGTGGAATTGCAACTGTTGAACCTCTATGGAAAACAGTGTGGTGATTTCTAAAAGAACTAGAAATCCACTGTCCATATGACCCAATAGTTCCCATCGTGAGAATATACCAAGAGGAAAACCAAACTCTCTACACAAAAAGATACCTGAAAACTCTATTATTTATTTTGATTGTATACCAAAAATTTGTCAATTTCTTTATATTTAAAATGCATTTCAAATTTTATTGAAATTTTATATTGGTGATCTAGTCTTTGTTGTGTTCATTTCTAATAGTGGTCTGTTATTTTTCTCCTTCTACTAAGTTTGAGCATACCATTTTTCATAAAAGATATGGGTTTTAAGAGAGAAATTTATATCTGTTTGAGCCCACATCAAGAAAACGGAAAGAACAAAAGTTTGTTGTCTAACAAATCGCCTAAGGGAGCTGGAATGAGAAGACCAACAAAACCCCAACTTTAGCAGAAGAAACAAAATCACCAAAATATTTGACATAGAAGACAAAAATATCATGCAAAATAGCAACAAAACAAAAAATTAGTTCTTTGAAAGAATTAACAAGATTGATGGACCCTTGCAAGAATGACCAAGAAAGAGAGAAAAATCCCAAATAAACAAAATCCAAAATAAAGAAGATCAAATCACAACTGACCCCCTAGTAAATACAAAAGTTTATCAGAGATTGCTATGTACACCTATATGGAAACAAAACTGATAATCTAAGTGAAATGAATGATTTTCTGACATCACATCACCTCCTCCAGATGAAACAAGAAGATACTGAGACACTAAAGAGACCAAAGACAACCGAGAAAATTGACTGTCTCATAAGAAAACTACCTAAAATTAATATCCCTGGACTGGATGACTTTCCAGCAGAATTCTGCAAAAAATACAAGAGGAGCTGATACCAATCCTATTGAAAGTATTCTAAACAATTGAGAATGATGGAATTCTTCTGACATCATTTTATGAAGCTAGCATCACACTGATATCCAAACCGGGTGAAGATCTAACAACAACAACAAAAGAGTACTACAGGCCAATATCCCTTATGAACATAGATGCAAAAATCCTCAAGAAGATTCTGGCAAATTGTATCCAAAAGCACATCTCAAATATCATCCACTATGACGAAATAGGCTTCACATCCTGAACGCAGACCTGGTTCAATATTTGCAAGACCATATATATAATTAAATGTGTCAAGAGATGAGGAAACAAGAACCACATGATTATATCACTAGATGCATAAAAAAAAACTTTTGATAAAATCCAGCATCCCCAAATAGGCTTCATCCCCATGATTCAGGCTGGTCAAACATTTGAAAGACCATAAATGTAATTGAATACATCAATGGAGGTAAAAACAAGAACCACATGATTATATCACTAGTTGCAGAACAGGTTTTGATAAAATCAAACATCTCTTCTTGATAAAAACTTGCAACACCTAGGTATAGAAGGAAAATAACTAAAAATATTAAGTGCCATTTATGATAAGCCCACAGCTAACATATTGCTAAATGGATAGAAACTAGAAAATTTTACCCTAAATCTGGAACAAGACAAGGTTGCACACTCCCACACCTCTTGTTCAACATTGCATTGGAAGTTCTAGCTCAGGCAATTAGACAAGAGAAGGAAATCAGTGGTATCCAAAAGGAAAAGTGGAAGTCAAAACATTTGCTGATGATATGACCCTATACTTTGAAAATCCAAAAGAATCTGTCAAAAACTTGCTGACACTGATAAAGGATTTTGGCAAAGTGCCAGGGTTCAAAATAAATGTACAAAAGACATTTGCATTCATAAATATCAATAACAATCAGGCAGAAAACCAAATAAAAACAAATCCATTTAGTATAGCCACCAAAAAAATGAAATACTCCGACATCTTCCTAATCAGAGAAGTGAAAGACCCTTAAAATGAGAATCACCCAACACTGCTCAAAGAAATGCAAAAAGACACAAACAAATGAAAAAATATTCCATGCTCATGGATAGTAAAAAATCAACATTGTTAAGATGTCCATCCTACCAAAAACAATCTACAGTTTACACGCAATACCCATTAAGTTGCCAACATAATTCTTCTCAAACCAGAAATATCAACACAGGAAATCATAAGGAAATATAAATGACCACAAATAAACAAAACCATCATTAGCAAAAGAAACAAAGCTGGAGGTACTAATCTTCCAAACTTCAAACTTCACTATAAGGGTACAGTAATCAAAACAGCATGGTGTTGGTACAAGAACAGCCAGATAGACTAATAGTACAGCATAGACATTCCAGAATCAAAACCTCAATTCCTCAACCAACTCATCTATGCCTCCAACTAACAACCACTGGGGAGTGGAGAACATATTAAGTAAATGGTGCTGGGAAAACTGGCTGACCACATGAGAAGATTGAAGCAGGACTTCTACCTATCACCATATACAGAAATTAACTCTAAATGGATCAAAATCTAAACATAAAACCACAAATTATAAGAATATTGGAAAACATAGGGGTCACCATAAGTGGAACTGGCAACCAGCACCTATTCAGAACCCTACATGCCCATGCCTTAAGAAATAGGATAGACAACTAGGAACCTATCAAACTAACAATTTTCTGCAAAGCTAAATAAACCACCAAGAGAGCAGAGAAACAGTCCACAGAATGAAAAAAAAAAATATTTGCCAACTGTATATCTGACAAGTTTTAGATTTTAGATTTTAGAATCTAGGATTTACAAGTAACTCAAGCGTGCCGAAAGGAAAAAGAAAGCCCCTTTAAAAAGTGGGCAAGAGACATGAGTATACACTTCTCAAAAGAATATATACAGGTTGCCAACAGACACACATAAAAGTGCTGAGCCTCACTCACCATCAGAGAAATCAAAATCAAAACCACATTGAGAATTCACCTAACTCTAATAAGAATTACCATCATTAATAAAACAAACAATAACAGATGCTGGAGAGGATGTGGAGAGAAAGGGTCGCTTCTACACTGCTGAGGGGAAAGTGCTGATGGGAAAGCAAACTGTTGTAAAATCTTTTTAAGACAGGGTGACAATTTCTGAAAGACCTCGAAATTGACCTTCTATATTACCCAGCAATAACCAAAGCTATTCTTAGCAAAAGAAACAAAGCAGGAAATACTATTGGGAATATACACGAAGGAATTCAAATCATTCTACAAAAAAGATAACTGCACATGTATGTTTGTTGCAGCTCTGCTCAAAATAGCAAAAACGGAACCAACAATGCTGCCGCTCAAAACTGGACTGGATTAAAAAAATGTGGTATATATACTCAATGGAATATTATGCAACCATAAAGAAGGAAGAACATATGAACTTCTCAGCTACTTGGACGGACTTAGAGTCGATCATACTCAGTGAACTATCAGGGCAACAGGGAAGAGAGTACCATATGTTTTCACTCATAAACGAAACTTGAACAATTACTGTAATACAATAAGAAAGGGATAGGCAGTGGGAGAAAACTGTGAGAAGAGAAGAGGTGTTATCGAGAGTTGCAGGAAACTGCTAGGGGAGGGAGGGAGGGGCATACCTCATCAACAAGGATACCTGAAAATCAATGCTTGTATACTTAATGTTGGATTGTACTCCACATCTTCATAAATAAAAACAAAAATGAACAGACAAAAAGAAAGGATTATTGGGTATAGTTCAGTATTAGGCGTACAACTGGTCACCATAAAGGTCTTGTTCGTGCCTCACTTTTGTCTCCACTTCACTTGCTTTGACATGAGACACCCTTATTGATGTTGTGTACCCCCCTTTCCCCCCTCTGGCATTTTTCAGCTAAGGAAAATCCATTTCTTATGGTATCATAATAAATTTTCAGGGTCCACTTACGAGCAAGAGCATGTGTTACGCAGTTCTTTATTTCTGTGCCAAATCACTGAATGTTATATCCTCTCAAAATATCCAACTTGTTGAAAAGTCCGCAATTTTGTTCTTCTTAATGGCTATGTGATATATAATCATGTATGTGTACCACATTTTAAAAATTCAGCCCAGTTTTTATTGACAACACATGTGATTCCATGTTTTTCCTATGGTAACTAGTGCTGCAATAAACATGCATGTGAAGGTATCATTTCTGTAAAGTGATTTAAGTTATTCCGGGTATATGACCAGAAGGTGGATTGATGGGTCATGTTGAAAGTCAATTTCTAGTTCATTTTGGAATCACTACACTGTTCTTCACAAAGGTTGAATTAATTTGCATTCCCACCAAGAGTGTACAAGTGTTCCCTTTTCTAAGAATACTCACCAGCATCTGTTATTTTATATTTTATTAATTATGGTGATCCTTACCTGAAAATGTTGTTATCTCAATGTGTTACTAATTTGTAGTTCTCTGATTTTGTTAAGGATGAGCATTTTTCATGTATATGTTGGCAGATGGTATGCCATCTTTTCAGAAGTGTCCATTAATGTATTTTGCCCAGTTTTTAATGGAGCTCTTTGTTTTTATCCTGTAAGCATGTCTGTGATCCTTATAGATTCTGGATTTTTGACCTAGTCAGATACAAATTGGCAAGAATTTCTTCCATGTCTGTGGGCTTGTGGGCTGTGTCCCCTCTCTCGATGGTTTATTTTACTTTGAAGAAGTTTTCCAGTTTGATGAGGGCCCAATTATCATTCTTATCTCTTATGGCATAGACATTGATCAGGAGTTGATTGGCTATTTCAATTTAGGTAAAGGTGTCTCTTTTGTTTTCTAAGATTCCTAATGTTTGAACTTCTATGTTTAGGTCTTTGATCCATTTAGAATTGATTTTTGTGTATGCTGACAGGGTGGAGTCCTGTTTCATTCTTCTGCATAAGGTCAGCCAATTTTCCCAGGACCTTTCACTAAATAGGTCGTCCCCTCCCCAGTGGTTAGTGTTGGAACATTTGTGGAAGAGGAGTTGGTTGGGAAATTGAGGTGTTGCTTCCAGAATCTCTACTCTGTTCCATTATTCTACATGCTTGTTTTGTATCACTAGTAGATTGTTTTTATTATTGAGGTATTATAATGTAGTTTAAAGTTAGAATTGCGATACCTTCCACTTTCTTTCTTTTGCTAATGATTGTCTATTCATGGTCATTTATGTTCTCTTTTGTAGTTTTATTTGCAAATTAGAGAAGAACGATGTTGGTAATTAATGGGTATAATTATGAATCTGTAGACTGCCTTGGCTAGGCAGGATATCTTAGCAAAATTATTCAAATGTATGAGCATGGAATATTTTTTCATTTGTTTGAATCATATTAGATTTTTTTGCACAGTGTTTCACAGTTTTTATTGTAAAGTGCTTTCATTTCTGTGGCTAGATAGTAAGATGAGGAATTTCATTTTTATTTTTGACTATTGTGAATGGGATTGGGCTTTCAATTTGAATCTCTGCTTGTTTGTGGTTAGTGTACAAAACTGTGATTGTCTTTAGCATGTTTTTTTCTACCTTGAGTCTTTGTCAATGTCTTTTATCAGTGTAATTGTATTTTTTTGACAGAGTCTCTTGGATTTTCAAAGTATAAGAAAATATCATCAGAAAAGAGGGATAATCTGACTTGTTTTCCTATTTTAGTAACCCTGATTTCCTCATTGGTCTAGCTAAGATTTCTAACACTATGTTGAACAGGAGGGATGAGAGTGAGGAGCTCTGTTTTGTTTTGGTTTTCAGGGGAAATTCTACAATTTCTGTCCACATAGCAATATGCTGCCTCTGGGTTTATCTATTTTATGTTCCCTCTATGCCCAGAAGCTCAAGGGCATTTATCAAAAAGAAATGCTGGATTTCATTGAAGCCTTTTTCCACATTCAATGATTTAATCATATATCTCCCGTTTTACATTTGTGGTTGCATTTAATTACTTTTATGGTCTTGTGTATGTTGAACCACCTCTGCATCCTGAGGATGAAGTGTACTTGGATATGGTTGATGTTTTCTGAAATGTGTTGTTGGATCCAATATACCAGAATCGTGCTGTGTATTTTTGCATCTATGTTATTAGGGGATATTGAACTGTAGTATTTTTTGCTTCTCTGCATCTCCACCCTGTTTGAGTATCTGTAGGATGTTTGGACCAAAAAATGATTTGGGGATCATTCTGTATTTGTTGATTACTGGGTACATTTTCAACAGCATTGGTATTAGCTCCTTCTTGTATGTATTGAAGAATTATGATGGCAATTCATGTGATTCAGGGGATTTCTTTGTAGATAGTTTTCTTCTGACAGAGTCAATATCTCGGGTTGTTATTGGACTATTTGGGTTCTCAAATTCTTCTTGTTTCAACCTTGAGAACAAGTGTGATGTCAGAAACTCCTCCATTTCATTTAGGTCATGGTGTTTGCTTTCATACAGGTGTGCATTTAAACTCCTATAAAAATTTGTATGTCTGTGGGGTCTACTGTAACATTATCTTTTGCATTTTTGATTGTGTTTATTTGTTTTTTCTTCTAACTTCCTTGGTTATTCTGGCTAGGAGTTTATCAGTCTTGTCTATCATTTTAAATAACCAGCTTTTCATTTCCCTTGATTTTTTTTTTTTTTTGTGTGTTGGAGTCTCACTTGGTTGCCCAAACTGGAGTGCAGTGGCTGCTTTCGGCCACCGCAGCCTCGCCTGCTGGACTCTGGCGATCCTTCCGCCTCAGCCTTCCTATATTTTTTTCTTCTATGACCCATTTCTGGGATTTTACTTTGTTGATTTTGAATTCTTCTGCCAAAGTTAGGGTTTTAATAGTCTTTTATTTATGGCTTACTTATGTAATTTTTCAGACTGTTAATTTGTTCTCTTTCTATTTTCTTTGTGTGATTGTAGAGTTTAAATCCCCCTCTTAATAATGCTTTCAAGGCAACCCAGAGGTTTTGCAAAGATGTATATTTGATTTCATTTTTTACTCAAAATCTTTTAATTTATCTTTGGATTTCTATGGTCACCCAGGAGCTGTTTGGCATTATGATGCTTAGTGTACATGACTTTGTGGATATTCGGAGAATTTTGTTGTTTGTTCTATTTATTTGTATTCTGCTATGTTCTGAGAAGGTGCATGGCAGTATTTAAATGTTTATGCATGACTTTTGGCCAAGGGTGTGGTCAATCTTGGAGTACATTCTCTGTGATGATGAGTAGAATCTATGTCCTTTGGTTTTTGGTTGGAGGGTTCTATACACATGTATGAAATTTGTTTAAGCATTAAGTTGAGGTTCCAGGTTGCTTTGTTTATTTTTTCCTTAATGATCAATGTAGGGTTGCTAGCGGGTATTGAAGTCTATAAATGTGATAGTGGTGGTGTCAATATCTTTTTTTGTTTACTTAGTACCTGCTGTACAAATGTGTTGGGTATCTACATATTTAGGATGACTGCTGCTTTTTGCTTGAAAGTTTTATTACGTTACGTCCTTGTTTATCTTTTAAAAAAAATTTAATAGCTTAAATGTTGTTTAGTTTGATAGAAAGGTCACAACTGCTGCCTCCTTTGTGATCTGTTTGTCTGAGACTGTTTTCCCATCCTCTAACTTTGAGACTGTGGCCATTCTTTGTAGTGAGAAGACTTTACTGAAATCAGCAAGTTACTGGGTATTGTTTGTTCTTCCAGGTTTTCATTCTTTGTCTTTTCCGTGATGAATTTAGTCCATTCACATTCAGGCTGATCATTGAAATGTGAGAGGTTGTCCCTATAATACTGTTTCTATAGGGCAGTTTTGTTTTCAGTTTGCTTTTGTGTTCATATGTGTGTGTGTTCGGTTTTGTGCTCATGCTGTGTGCTTTACTGTTTCTGTGTTTGTCTGTGATATTTTTGAGTATATGGTCTCTCTTTTGGTTCTATTTGTTCTTTGCACAGTAACTTTGTAAGTGTCTCCTGTAAAACTGGTCTCAAGGCAATATATTTTCATAGAGATTAGATTTCTGGGAAGGATGTCAATTCTCTGTCTCTGATGAAGGTTAGCTTGACTGGGTAAAAAAATTCTTGCTTGAAATTGTTTATCTTTGAGAACATTAAATTTGTGGCGTCCAATTTTTTCTGTTCTGTAGTTTTTCTGCAGATAAGATCACAGCATTTCTGATTTGTCTTCCCTAGTAGGTATTCAGACCATTTTCCCTGGCTCCCTTTAGGATTTTTATACCTTTTTTGGGAAGTGAATTGCAATGTGTCTAGGGGTGGGTTTTCTCATCAGATGTCTTGCAGGGGTTCTCTGAATCTCATTTCTTGTA
>NW_007234577.1:39788-40921 GCF_000164805.1 Carlito syrichta
TTTTTTACTCAAAATCTTTTAAATTAATCTTTGGATTTCTATGGTCACCCAGGAGCTGTTTGGCATTATGATGCTTAGTGTACATGACTTTGTGGATATTCGGAGAATTTGTTGTTTGTTCTATTTATTTGTATTCTGCTATGTTCTGAGAAGGTGCATGGCAGTATTTAAATGTTTATGCATGACTTGTGGCCAAGGGTGTGGTCAATCTTGGAGTACATTCTCTGTGATGATGAGTAGAATCTATGTCCTTTGGTTTTTGGTTGGAGGGTTCTATATGCTTGTATGAAATTTGTTCAAGCATTAAGTTGAGGTTCCAGGTTGCTTTGTTTATTTTGTCATTAATGATCAATATAGGGTTGCTAGTGGGTATTGAAGTCTCTAAATGTGATAGTGGTGGTGTCAATATCTTTTTTTAGTTTACTAAGTAGCTGCTGTACAAATGTGTTGGGTACCTACATATTTTTTTTTTGAGTTGGAGTCTCACTCTGTTGCCCAAACTGGAGAGCAGTGGCCGCTCCTGGCCACCGCAGCCTCGACCTGCTGGGCTCTGGTGATCCTTCTGCCTCACCCTTCCAAATAGCCGGAATTACAGGCATGCGCTACCACACCCGGCTGATTTTTTGATTTATTGTAGAGATGAGGTCTTGTCAATGTCTTTTTCTGCCCCAGCGGGTCTCGAACCCGCGGGCTCAGGCAATTCGCTCACCTCAGCCTCACAAATATGCGGGATTACAGGCTGAGCCACCAAGCCCGGCCGGGTACCTGCATATTTAGGATGAATGTTGCTTGTTGATGGAATGTTTTATTACATGTTATGTCCTTGTTTATCTTTTTAAAAAATAGCTTAAACTTAATAGCTTAAGTGTTGTGTAGTCTGATATAAAGGTCACAACTGCTGCCTCCTTTGTGATCTGTTTGCCTGAGACTGTTTTCCCATTCTCTAACTTTGAGACTGTGGCCATTCTTTGTAGTGAGAAGACTTTACTGAAATCAGCAAATTACTGGATATTGTTTGTTCTTCCAGGTTTTCATTCTTTGTCTTTTCCGTGATGAATTTAGTCCATTCACAATCAGGCTGATCATTGAAATGTGAGAGTTTGTCCCTATATACTGTTTCTATAGGGCAGTTT
>NW_007234577.1:40941-64168 GCF_000164805.1 Carlito syrichta
AATTTGTGGCGTCCAATTTTTTCTGTTCTGTAGTTTTTCTGCAGATAAGATCACAGCATTTCTGATTTGTCTTCCCTAGTAGGTATTCAGACCATTTTCCCTGGCTCCCTTTAGGATTTTTATACCTTTTTTGGGAAGTGAATTGCAATGTGTCTAGGGGTGGGTTTTCTCATCAGATGTCTTGCAGGGGTTCTCTGAATCTCATTTCTTGTAACGTCACTCTCTGGCCAGATGAAGGAAGTTTTCTTGAATGACTTCATGGAATGATTGTTCCAGGGTATTTTCTGTTTGTCTTTCTATTTCAGGTATTCTGTTCAGATGCAGATTTGAATTCTTGGTAAAATAATCTTATCCTGGAGAATTTATGCTTCTTTTTTAAGTTTTTTTCTCTATTTTTAATAAATTGAGTTAATTTCATCTTTGTCCTTCCAGCTCTGAGATTCTTCTGCTTGGTGAATTCTATTTCCTATGTTTGCCAAATTGCCATTTATTTATTGATTGGAGTTCATCGCTTGTTTTATTACTAAGTACACATTCCTGATTTTATCCAGCTCTGTTGTAATTTTATTTTGTTTTGATCCTTGTATTTCTTGATTTTTTTTCATTGTACCTAATGCTTCTCTGATCTCCAAATGTACTTTCTAGTTACTTTCTTTCTCAGAGATGTTATGGATTTTTCAGGTCAGCCTGGACTTTGAGATTGTCACCTCAATGAATTGGCCAGTTGATCCCCAGAAAGGGTCAGCTCAAGGGTTGGCAAGGCTAGCCCTAGAATTGTTGGCTTGCATGTGCAGGGAAGTCGTTCCCTGAAAGTGTTGCTGATATAGTGGGCTGGCTAACCAAGCCCCAAGAGTGTTGCAGCCCCTAGAACTGTCTCAGTTTCAGAATCTTGCCTTCTTCCAGCAAATCTCCAGTTTCATTTTCTCCATCAGCTGGCAAACCAGTCTCAGGTTCACAGCTCATCACTTCTAAAAATCTTCTACTAATCTTCAGCTTGGTGTTCTTCTTTCATACCCAGGAAGAATGAGAGACACAGACAGCTGGAAAATTAGAAAGCAGGATTTATTGAGAGGACAGGAATGCTCCCACAGTAAGAGGGTATCCGAGGGGGTTGCCAATTTGGAGATGAAACCTAGTGCTTATGTCGTTCTAAGACTGAGCTATTTGGCTAGCACTAGTGTGAGATAAATGGATAGAACTCACTTTTCTGATTGGTCAGTACTGAAGATCAATCGGCAGGATGTAGTGGTCTAATAGTAAGTTAATTGGTTTTTTTTCTGTCAACAGCGGTGAGTACATAAGTTCAAGCTTGAGAGGCTCCCAGGAAGTTTGTTTATCAATGTGAGTGTAGCAGTCTGAGAGGCCTACCTGCTGGAAATTTGCTACATTGTTACCTGCTACATGTTACTGAAGAACTTGCCTTGTCTTTCTGTCCAGTCTTTCTGTAACAAGTTCCTGTCTCAGAGATAGCAATTGTTTGTGTACCAGTAGCTATTCTTATTAGCATTGATTCTTTGCTGGGACTCTGATTGTTACCATCATTTATTCATTGATTTTTCTTCATTTGTTGATGTTTTCCAATCTTTCTCTTTCCCTGAGCTTCTGCATTGAGCTTGCTCTATTATGAAATAGGACTGGGGGTGAGGAATTATGCAGTCTCTTTAAAATTTTGAGAGATTTCTAGGGGATAAGGGTTTCAATGTTAAGCACCTATTGCCTGGTCACAATATTTGCAATCTGCTGAATGGGTCTCCCGTGACTCATTCTTCATCTCTGCACAAAATGATCTTACATTGAATATTCCTGCGTAGACCTGGAGTCAAAGACATGTTATAACAAGTGAAAGAGAGATAGAAGGAGAGGAAAAAAGGAAATGTGGTAAAAGGAAAGGAAAAATAGAAAAAATATATGAAAATAAACAAACAAAAAAACAGACAAAAAACAAAGCTACAAAATTGAATGAAATAAAAGAGAAATCCAATCAAGAAACAAAGAAAGCAAGTGAGGTAATTAAACAAACAAATCAGTAACACCCACAACCTCCTTCCCAGTAAGTTTTGCTGTCTCCATCTATCACCCAGGTGCTAGCTCAGAAATAGTTGATCTTAGGACTTCTGCATCTGTCACCCCTCAGGGCTTTTGCTCTGGGGCAATGTTCTGTTAGGTGAGTAAGAGCACCCCAATGTGACACAAAGTTCAGTGCCTGGGCTTAAGGTGCAGATTTTCTTTTCTGCAGAGTACACCCTGAAAAACTTCTCTGTCCAGGTATTAGAGAGTCTACTCAGTTTCTCTTGCAGGAGTTTCTGATCCCTTCCAAACTGTTACCAGTCTCTGGACCTTGCGACCTGATGACAAGGTTCTGGAGCCCTGTCCTTTTGCAGGGTTGGCTCCCTGCACTAGGAGCTTACTTTTTTTTTCCTTTTTGAGTTGCAGTTTCACACTGTCATCCAGGCTGGAATGCATGATATGTTCATGGCCACCACAGCATTGACCTGCTGGGCCCCAGCTATCCTTCTGCCTCAGCCTTCCAATTAGTGAGAACTACAAGTGCCCATTACCACTCCCAGTTATTTTTTTATTTATTGTAGAGTTCTTCCTATGTTTCCTGGGCTGGTCTCAAATGTGTGGGCTTAAGCCATCCACTCATATAAATCTCCCAAATTGCTGAGATTACAGGCTAAGCCACCTTGCCATGTCGAGTTTACATTCATTATTTCCTTGAAGTGTTGCATTGGGCTTTTTATTTGTAATCAGACATGATGTATAAACTGGAACTGAAGTGATATTTAAATATAAATATTTGAGGATAAAATTAAGACAATTTTGAGCAATAATCTAGAATAAGTTACAATTATTTTGCAATCACACAGCTTGACAAAGAGTATGAAATTAATAAATACACTAATATACCATATGAGAAAACTGTGAATTTTGAAATGAAACAGTAATAGAATATTAATAAGCAAATGTCACTACTACACAAAAAACCCATGTAATAAAATTATACTTATACTACAAAGTCTACATTTAAAAAAAAAATAACAGAAATAAGAAAGTAAGGACAAAAGGAATGCAGGCAAAGATGAATAGTTTTGATTTACAATTAAGGGTGTCCTGTATATAAGAAGAGAAAGCTAGCGATTTTTTTCACCTCTAAATTTTTTATTTTATAATTCTGTGACACAATTCAGGGTCAGGCATACAATTGTTCATTGTGCAGGTACCCTTGTTGGTGAGGTGTGCCCCCCTTCCCAAGAGAGTTTCTCACTACTGCCAGTCTCACCTCTTGATCCCCTCACAATTACACAACAACCCAATACTGGCATTCCTATTCTTACAGTATTGTGATAGTTGTTTAAGGTTAACTTATGAATGAGAACATGTGATATTTTGTCCTTTGTTTTTGTTAAAGATTGTTCAGTTTTATAGACTCTAAATCCATCCAGGTTGCTGTGAAGTTAATGATGGTTTTCTTTTTATGGCTGCATAATATTATTTTTGTGTATGTATCACATTTTTTCAAGTCCTGTTTTGATGGGCAGTACAGTTTGTTCCGTGTTCTTGCTCTTGTGAACAATGTTGTGATAAATATACATGTGGAAATATCTTTTTTATAAAGTGATTTGAGATCTTCTGGTATATTCCCAGTAGAAGAATTGTGGGGTCATATGGGAAGTCAATATTCAGAATTTGTAGCAATTGCCACACTGTTTTCCACAGAGGTCATACTAGTTTAGACTCCCAGCAACAGTGTAGAAGTGCTCCCTTTTCGCCACATCCTCTCCAGCATCTGTTACTTTTTGAGTTATTGATGATGGCCATTCTGACTGGAGTTAGGTCATATCACGGTGTAACGTTAATTTGCATTTCTTTGAACACTAGTGAGGCTTAGCATTTTTTCATGTATCTGTGTGTTGCTCTTATGTCTTCTTTGAGAACTCTCCACTCGTGTCTTCAGCCGAATTTATAGTGGGGATGTTTGCTTTTCTTCTTTTCAGTAACTTTGAGGTCCTTGTAGATATTTGATGTTAGTGCTTTCTCAAATATACTGTTGGCAAATATTTTTCACAGTCTGTGAGGTGTCTACCTGATCTATTGATGGTTTATTTGGCTTTGCAGAAATTGGTAGTTTGATAAAGTCCGACATGTCTATCTTTCTCTTATGGCATGGACACTTGGAGTTTTGATAAGGAATTGGCTGCCAGTTCCAATATTCATAAGAGTGTCTCCTGCATTTTCTGAGATTCTAAAAGCATGAGATTTTACCTTTAGATTCCTGATCAATTTAGTGCTGATTTTTGTATATGGGGATAGGTAGATGCCCTGATTCAGTCTTCTGTATGTGGTCAGTCAGTTTTCCAGAATCATTTACAAAATAGGGTCCCCTCTCCCCAGTAGTTGGTAGTGGAGTTTTTGTCGAAGATGCTTTGGTTGAGAAATTGAAGTATTGCCTCTGGAAACTCAATTCCTTTCCATTGGTCTGTTTGCCTGTTCTTGTACCAATACCATGATATTTTGATTATTGTAGATTTTAATAAAATTTAAAGTCTGGGAGTAGGATACCTCCTGTTTTTTTTCCTGAGAATTTTTTTGGCTATTCTTGGTCTTTCATGCTTCCATATGAATTCCTATATTGTTGTTTCTATGTCTCAGAAGAATCTTGCTGGTAATTTAATGGGTTTTTCATTAAATCAGTAGATAGCCTTAGGTAGAAAGGACATATTAACACTGTTGATTCTCTCAATCCATGAACATGGGATTTTTTTCCACTTATTTGTGTCATCATTGATTTCTTTGAACAGTGTTTTGTACTTTTAATTGTAAAGATATTTCACGCCCCTTGTTAGGAAGATGCCAAAGCATTTCATTTCTTCCTGGCTATTGTGAATAAAATTGTGCTTTTTTTCTGAGTTTCTGTTTTTGTTATTATTAGTGTATAGAAATGTGATTGTCTATTGAATATATATTTTATACCTTGCGACTCTACTGAAGTCCTTTAATAGTGCAAGCAGGTTTTTAAACAGATTCTCTTGGGTTTTTGAAGCATAGAATCATGTCGTCTGCAAAGAGAGATAGGTTGATTTCCTCTTTTCCAATTTGGATACCACTGATCGCCTTATCTTCTCTGATTGTTCTAGATAGAACTTCCAAAATTATGTTGAACAGGAATGGTGAGAGTTGTCATCCTTGTCTTGTTCCAGTTTTCAGGGTGAATGGTGCCAATTTTCGTCTGTTTAGCAGTATACTGGTTTTTGATTTCTCATAGATGGCTCTTAATCTATTGAGGTTTGTTCCATCTATTCCTAGATGTTCACGGGTTTTTTTTTAAATCAAGAATGTGTCCTGGATTTTATCACAAGCTTTTCCTACATCTAATGATATAATCCCATGGCTTTTGTTATTTTGTTTATTGATGTATTTAATTATGTTTATGGTCTTATAAATGCTGAACCACCCTTGCATCACAGGAATGAAGCCTAATGGTTGTGGTGGATGATTTTTAATATGTGTTGTTGAATCTGGTTTGCTGGAATCTTGTTGAAAATTTCAGTATCTATATACATCAAGGATACTGTCTTTTAGAGGTTTTTCTTTGTTGGAAATTTACCTGTCTTGTGTATCAATGTGATGTTAGCTTCATAAAGTGATTTGGGGAGAGATTTATCTTTCTCAATCGCCTGGAATACTTTCAATAAGATTTTTATCAGTCCACCCTTTTTTTATTTTGTAGCTTTCTACTGGAAAGCAATCTCATACAGGGCTTTTTTTTGTAGGTAATTTTCTTATGACATAGTCGCTTTCCTGGATTGTTATTGGTCTATTTAATGTGTCAATTTCTTCTTGTTTCAACCTGGATAGGTAGTGTAATGTCAGAAAATCCTCCATTTCCTTTAGGTTTATAAATTTTTTTCCATGCTGGTGTACATAGTCGTCTCTAACAATCTTGTATTTCTTCAGGGTCAGTTGTGATTTCATCTTTTATGTTTCTTATTTATTTTATTTGTGCTTTTCCCTTTGTCAATATATCTACAGGATCATTCATTTTTCTGTATCCTTTCAATGAATCACCTTGGGTTTTTTTTCATTTTTAAAATTTTCTTTTGTCTTCTTTGTCCCACATTTGGGCTTTCATTTTGGTGATCTGGATTCTTCTGCTCAAGTTAGGGTTCTTTTGGTCTTGCTTTTCCAGCTTCATTAGGTGATTTATTAGGCTGTTAACTTGTGATCATTCTGTTTTCTTCATGTTTGTTTGCATCGATATGACTACCCCTCTTACTACGGATTTCATGGCATCTCAGAGATGTGGTAAGATTTTTCTTCATTTTCATTTCTTCCAGGTATCTTTTAATCACTGCTTTGATTTCCACGTTGACACAGGAGTTGCTTATTATCATGCTGTTTAGTTTTCATGACTTTGTAGGTTTGGGGGGAAACTTGTTTTTGTTGATATTTATATTTATTTCACTGTGGTATGAGAAGGTGCAAGTCAAAATGTCAATATTATTAAATTTGTTTATGCTTGATTTATGGCCTAGTTTGTGATCAGTCTCAGAGTATGCTCTATGTTGTAATGAGTAGAATATATAATCTGTGGTCGATTGGAGTGTTCTGTAGGTATCAAATATGTCCATTTGGTTAAGAGTCACATTGAGGATCTTAATCTCCTTGCTGAATTGTTGTCTTAATTACCTGTCTATGGTTGTGAGTGAGGTGTTAAAGTAACCAGCTATGATAATGTTAGAGTCAATTTTTTTTAATGTTTGCTTAAAAGCTGCATTATGATAGTTGGTGCTCGTATGTTGGGTGCATATATGCTTTGAATGGGTATTTTTTGTTGATAAATTGAACTTTTGTCATTATATAGTGACCTTCTGTATCGTTTTTAAAATTTTTGATTATTCAAAGTGTATTTTGTCTGACTTTATGATTGCAATTCCTGCTTTCCTTTGTTTTCTTGTCACCTGAAACTGTGCTTTGAATCCTCTTACTTTGAGTCTGTGAATGTCCTTTGTGGTAAGATGAGTCTCTTGGAGACAATATATTGTTGCCTCATGACATTTTATCCGTTTTTTTTCCTTTCTATGTCTTTGCTTTTTTTTTTCTTTAGTTGGAGTCTCACTCTGTCGCCCAGACTGGAGAGCAGGGGCCGCTCCCGGCCACCGGAGTCTTGACCTGCTGGGCTCCGCGATTCTCCTGTCTCAGCCTTCCAAGTAGCTGGAACTACAGGCACGTGCTACCACGCCCAGCTAATTTTTTTGATTTATTGTAGACATGAGGTCTCGCCAAGTTGCTCAGGTGTGTCTCGAACCCGCGGGCTCAGGCAATCCACTCACCTCAGCCTCTCTAATGCACGGGATTACAGGCTGAACCACTGAGCTTGGCTGGTCTATGTCTTTTCAATGGTACATTTATTCCATTCACATTCAGGCTAATTATTGAATTGTGAGAGTTTATTCCTAATGATGTTCTTATAGATTTGTTGTTTTTCCTGTTTGTTTGTAGTCTTTCTTTTTAATTTTTGGTATAATTCATGTGTGTTTTCAATCTTTTTCCTGCACTCTTCTTCATAACTTTGTGGGTTCTTTTTTTCCCCCACTTTTTTCTGTGTTTAATAATTTCTTAAGTGTGTCCTTTTGAGTTGCTCCAGAGGCCGAATAAGCACTTAGGGATTGATTGTCTTGGAAATATTTTAATTCTCCTTCCCTACTAATGAAGCTTAGTTGGGTAGGTTTTTCTTGGTTAAAGCTGTTTATCTTTGAGAATTTTGAAGATTGGCTTCCAAGTTCTCCTCATCTAAAGTGTTTCTGTAGATAAATCGGTTACTATTCTAACTGGATTTCCCTAGTACGTAGTCTGACCTTTTTCTCTTGCTGCCTTTAAGATTTTTTTCTTTTATACCTACTTTGCTTAGACGAATCACTATGTCTCTAGGATTTCATCTTCTTATTTGTTGTCTCACAAGGGTTTGCTGAATCTCTTGTGTTTGAATGTTCACATCACTGATGAGATGAGGGAAGTTTTCTTGAATAATTTCATGGAGTGTTTTTTCCAGGGTTATCTATGTCTCTCTTTCTGCTCCAGGAAGTTCAATTACTGTTAGCTTTGCCCTCTTGGAATAATGACTCATCTCTTGAAGTTTTTTTTTCTGTTTTTATAAGCTTCTTTTCCATGTTTTTGACATTGTGAGTTAGTTCCATATTTTGGTCCCCAAGTTCTGAGATTCTTTCTTCTGATTGGATAATTTGGCTTTTTATGCTTAATCAGTTTGTTACTTATTCAATTCACAGTATTCTTCACTGCTCTTATCTCAGTTATCATCTCCTTCATTCTTTCCTCTTGTCTCTCATCTATTCTATTTATTCTATTAATGTCTTGACATTTCGGCTTGTAGTTTGACACCAGTCATTCTGGGGGCTCTTCATTTTTTTGTGTTGTGAAGTATGTTTTCTCAGAGTCTGACCTCCCAGGGTTCTTTGTGAGACTTATATCCTTCTTTTGTTTTTACTTTCTTTGTGTAGATTTTATTCCCTCCTTGACTTTTTTTCCCTCCGCTTTAGTGTTTGAATGTTCACATCACTGATGAGATGAGGGAAGTTTTCAGGGTTGGTGTGTTTTCTTTTACTTCTGTTTGCTCAGTCTCCTATTTTTTCTCATGCGGATAGTCTGACTTTTTTATCACTAAAGCTGGGCTGTGTTTTGGAGCTCTACTTTTTGAAGTTTTGAGATTTAATTGGGGGAGTACTGTGATGCAAAATCTCTTTGCATATCCCAGTAGCAAAGACATGTGTGTGGCCACCCTGAAACCTGTTTCCTACTGACTTATAATCTTTCCAAGCAGTGGGGTATAGGTTTGCGCCCTGGAAGCAAAATTAGGTAAGAAAAAGAAAAATCATGGGAAAGTGAAGGAGGGGGGAAAGAGGAAGGTGGAGAGAGAGGAGAGTAAGAGGGAAAAGAGACAAATATGCCATCTAATACATCAAAACAGACACAAGCACAGAGAAAATAAATTTTAAAAAAACTATAGCATACAGATAATCACATAAACACACAAGCCAACAAACACCTGCCTACTGAAGTATTCTTACCATACACAAACCAAAAGTCTAAAGAATAGAAATAAATCAGTAAAATAACAGAAACAATGCAAGTATTAAAACCTTACCAAAGCCAAGATCGGTGGCTCAGCCTGTAATCCTGTGCTTTGGTAGGCTAAGGTGAGTGAATTGCCTGAGCCCGAGGGTATGAGACCTGCCTGAGCAACTGGTGAGACCTCATCTCTACAATAAATCAAAGAAAAATTAGCAAGGCTTGGTAGCGCACGCCCGTTTTTCCAACTACTTGGAAGACTGAGGTGGAAGGATTGCCAGAGCCTAGCAGGTCGAGACTACAGTGACCGGGAGCGGCCACTGCACTCCAGTGTGGGTGTCAGAATGAGACTCCCACCCAAAAAATAAAAGGAAAAAATCCTACCAAAACCAGAAATAAAGAGAAAAAAAAACCAATAAACCACCACAAACACCAAAATGAGTAAAACAAACACAAAAAATGAAAACAAGGATTCAAACTCACTCTGAAGTCATTCCTGTAAGTCCAATACCCTTTCAGATCTGATTTCTATCCCCTCTAGATAGGGTAGCTCACAGCTTGAATCAAATGCCCAAGCCTACTTTAAAAGGAGGGTGGATCATCAGATCTGTATGCACCCTGTTGCTTCCTGTCAAGAGTGCCACTCAGATCTGACCTGTTTGTGTGCAATCCTGCATAGGAGAGAGGATTCTGTCTCTCCCAGTTTGATGAGATCACCTTAGGTGCCATGTTGGATGCTACACGGAGCTGGGTGGAGCAATGAAGAGATCTGATGGTCCTGGGACAGAGAAAATTACTGTGGTCAGCATTTCCTGACCACGCATTGGATTCCTCTCTGGCTCTCCTCATTCCTCTCTCTCCACTGATCACATCTGAGGCTCCAGCTGATCCACTGCAAGAGGTGATGGCTCAGGTCAGGTTCCAGGTGATTAGAATCATCCAGTTTCAATATTCTCTTTTCAAAAGCAGATGATCCTGCCTGCCATGCTCCTATCTCAGGGCGGTGGGGACTTGTAGTTACCCTCAGAGTGGTGTCCTAAGTGAATGAACCTGGAGTCTTCACCCAGATGGACTTTCACTCTCGTACCAGCACATGCCTATTCATGCAGAGAGTTTTTATGAACCCTTTTTTTGCAGGGACACTCACAGTCCGGTCTGTCCAGTCAAGATCTTAAGCTCCACCAGCAAAAACCAGTATTTTACATGCCATTTTTAGGAGTTTGATATGAATTGTGTAATATATATCATGAACTACTTTGCATATCACAAGGTTTTTGCTCCTTCAGAGAATCCACATACCCACAAGAAGCTTATATATCTCTGTATGTAGGTCCTCTGTCCTTTTTCACAAGGCATGTGACCCTTAGTTGCTGTTCTTTGCATGTTCTCTCTCCTATGGCAAACCAGCCTGTCCTCAGTGGGTAAATTGGGTGATCCCTAGAGTGTCACCAGAAGCTCCAGTATGTGCCTTAATTGAGAAGGGTTTTTGACATTCTCAGCACTCTTTTCTCTATGTGTGAGTCTTTCACAGTAATATATGGCAGTGTCTGAGCCCTTCAAGATGCTCCACTACATGTTGGTAGATTTGTTAGAGCTGTCTGCAGAGATAGTGATGTGGCCTTGGAAGATTAGTCTTGTAGTGGGTATGTGAGTCACTAGAATCTATCATCCTCATCCTCACCAGACTTTTCACGGGCATTTGGCACACCTACCTGTGCAGTAGACAATGAAGCTATATCCAGAAATCTTAGAGGAGATACTCAGAAACTCTCCAGACAATTACAGTCCTGTCCCAGACTTCACCAGCTTCCCCTGGGCACAGACACCTGTGCAGGAGACACAGTACTTGAATCAGTGCTTCCTCATGCCCAGCCACATTGTGACCCAGGCTCTAGGTGAGACTTACCTAGGGAGAACACCTAGGAGGAGGGTGATGACGATAACAGACCCCATACTGGAGATGGACAGAAAGGGAGACACTGAGATCCCTGGGTAGTCAGTGAAACTGACTCACTTTGGGGACAACTCAGAGCCTAAATGGGAAGTTCAACTATTGATTTTGCATAATTATTGCCCAGTCTTTCCAAAAAGACACATCTGGATACATAACTACGAATCCTAGAGGTAGGTTGCTGGCTGACTTTGGCTTTTACCAGGGGAAGAATAAGGTCACAGTAGTGTCACGACCTGCCATTCACATGCTGCCACATTCTGGTTCATGTCGCTGCAGGACCAGATAAGAGATGTATCCAACCCCATCTTCTGGTTACCATGAGCAATCCATAAGAATTTACATGAAATTCATTGTGTTTAAAACAAATTGTCAATCTCTGATGGATAAACCTGAGAATGGTCAGAAATAGAGAATTCTTATATATATATGTCTGTTACAAGGACTGTCACAAAAGACTTTTCTTCACAATTGATATTTTTCCCATCAGTGTGAATATGATCTGGTCATCCAGCTGAAGTTAGAACAATTGTTGCTGGTTGTTCAACAATCTTCATTTTTATTAATTTGCCATATTTTATCTGTGAATGTTCAAAATTTAAAATCTTTATTTTTACTTTTCTTGGTGTAACATATGTTCTCCTAATTTTTAATAATAATTTTGCATTTGAGTTTCTGAATTCCTCCAGAGAAAGATTACCAGAAATATTTGTTCATGTACCCAAAATGCAAGAGGACTTGAAAGGATCACCATTTTTACAGTCACTCTTATTAGTGTTTTTTAGGACCTTTGTGTCTACTCTTTTACTGCCTTCCTTAATACCATTCATTTATACCCTTTTACACATGTCTGCATCATGGAGTGTGTCCAAAGTATATTTCATTTATCACAGTATATTTCATGATGTTGGTAAGGGGCATATTAGGTGATGACCATGGTTATCATCATAAAGCTAAATACAGCGGAACTTGGGTATATAGTACCAACCTCTCCATTAGGAAAACCAGTTTACAATTTCAAAGATGGGGGAAATCCCCACTCTCTGGGTAAATTGATGATACACAATCTGTTTTTTGGTGATCCAGGAATGCTATCCATCAGGAGATTCTTGCTGTGTATTGAGATCACCTGTGTCAAGTGCAATATTTCTATTTGAGCCATGAGTTCAACATCCATCAAAACTTGTTCCTCCTTTCTCCTGCTCAAAGAGCCAAGTAGATCCTGCTGCATTAGTCATTGTCACAATACACTGGTAAATATCCATTATCTGAAATGCCAATTAATGACATTAATTACATTTAAAAAGTAACAAGTTTTCCACACAGTTCTCCTTGTTCTAAAGGACTATCGGATTCCATTTCCCAGGATGAATTCTGGGCTGCCTCTTTTTTGACCACTCTGTGTTATAGGTGTTTCTGGATAACTGTCCTATTTCTTGGTTGACAAGAGTCTACTAGCTTATCTCAGTGGGCACAATACAGTGTTATCTGCAACAGTTTTTTTTCCATTTTAGTGATCAAAAATATGAATTACTTCACATCATTTTTCATGATTTGATTTTGAAGAAATACATTATTTGGGAGATGGTTATATAATTTTTAAATTCCATTGATGAGTTTTACCTTTTGCTACTTTTTGGAGTGCCAATTCTGTCTCATGTTATGAGATGCTATAGCAAGGCAGGCAACCTCACCTCTATCTGTTCATCCTTTGATATTACACACAATGCCTCAGTCATGCCTCATTGAGTCAGGGGTTTTCTAGCAAATCATACTGCTTGTTACTGTGTCCAGACCATCTTCATTTTCCCTGATCAATAAAAATACAAGACTCAAAACAAGCTGTTATATTCATGATTAGAGCAGAATACAACAAAAGCATACACATATAAATAAGGAAAGACACTATGATGAAGTCCCTGGTAAACCAGGCACAAGTTCTCTGATGCCGTCTTTCAATAGAGTCTCATGAACATGTTGAATTCTCTTAGCAGTGTTTTATGATGTTATTATGACTTCACTCCAGAGGAAGATTAATAGGGAATAGGGGCTTAGGACTTTGAAATCCTAGAAGACTTGAAGGGATCACCATTACTCCAGTCAACTCCTGGTACTGAAGTTGTAGGGCACTTGTGTCTTTCCCTTTACTAACTTCTTTAATATCATTTCTTGATACCCATTTTACAATGTACACGTTCTCTGGGTGAGTCTATGTTTCCTCTATGGCATGTGTGAAGCATTTGCCACAGTGGAAGTTCTCCTGAGGATTAGTATCCAGTGGTGTTCATTAGAGTCCATCACAAATGTATATTGCATCTGCATTACTGACCTGCCATGCTCAGACAACAATATTCCTTAGAAAAACAGGTGTTCCTGCACCCACAATCAATGAGTACCTACACCTAAATCAATTAGTTGAAAATGTTAATAATATACTATTGAACAGATCATGAATATGTCAAATAATGTATAGGTTTACACATGAAAACTTTACCTTATACAGAGGGGAGGATTTTTAAAACCTTCAGGAAAACCATGCCAAGAATAAGATCTAGTACCTCACTAGTTGACGTGGATGAATCCTAAGAGAAGATTGTCTCAGAACCTATCAGGGTTTGCAAAGCCCTGAAACACACAATGAACACTTTCCTGTGCATGAGTTCAGGTGATATGGCATAAGGCTGTTAGAATAAAAAATAAAGTACTGAGACAAGGGAGAAGGAAAACATGAAAAAATTAAGGCCCCATATGAGACAAAGTGGATGGGACATGAGGCTGAAATCCTGTGGGGGAACAATGATGGACACAGAGACTCAACATAGAACAAGGCAGTGAGGGTCTCCCTGAGCAAAGGTGATTATGTCCTGAAGGATGTTTTGAAGCAGGGGGCATGCACACAGAAGGCTTGGGTGCAGTGGAATGAGGGAGATATTAGACGGACGCATTCCCAAAAGAGCAGGTACAGATACTAGGTGCAACTCATAACCCTTCTGGGCTTGCATTCACATATATCAAAGATAAGATTAATAAATTTCCCACTCTGACAGAAATGACTGAATCTCAGAATGAGGAAGACAATGAGGGGTGTCCCAAGTAATGGAAACAGAGCCTGAAAGCAAGACTCCTGCCCTCACACATGCCTACCTTAGCTCTGTTCCCACAGTTTGCAGATATAATACTCCTACTCTGATGGGAGCTATGGTCCCCTCGGAAGACATTCTGATGCCTTCATCTGAGTGTAACAAGAATCTGGAATTTGCAAACAGAGTTTCAAAGTTTCATCAATGTTTCCAAAATGTTTTAGGGTAATAAAATAAATAAATTAAGAGAAGAGATTTTATTTTATTTTATTTTTATTTTTATTTTTTTTTGAGTTTGAGTCTCACTCGGTCGCTCAGACTGGAGTGCAGTGGCCACTCCAGGCCACCGCAGCCTCGACCTGCTGGGCTCCAGCGATCCTTTCGCCTCAGCCTTCCGAGTAACCGGAATTACAGGCGCACGCTACCACGCTCGGCTGAGTTTTTGATTTATTTTAGAGATGAAGTCTCGCTGCCCAGGTGGGTCTCACACCCGCGGGCTTAGGCAATCTACTCACTTCAGCCTCCCAAAGGCTCGGGATTAGAGGCTGAGCCACCGAGGCAGGCTGAGAAGACATTTTAAAAGTACAAAAGTCAACAGAATTCCATGTTTTAGTATTTTGGGGAAAACACACACAAGAATCCCTTTGAAGAATAAAACAAGAGAGGATACTACTCAAATATGAGAAGTAACTTAAAGAGAAAATATCTTTTGAAGGACAGATGTTTTGTAGGACAGCCTTCTCCCTCTAGGCAAGCATTCTTTGAAACCATCGCCAATAGTGTATTAGTTAGTGATGTTCTGAGAGGCTGCATATAGTTTCACTGAAGAATATTTGAAGATTTTTTAAAAGACATTTTTCCATTTTGTGATGGGTCATTTTCAAGTAAATCTGTCTGTACTCTGTTTATTAGTCTGGTGAAAATTGGCATGACCCCCAAAACCCGTTCCTCCTATTCACCCAATCTAGTACTGAGTGGCTTTTTCTTCCCCCAAATGGAAAAAGTCCTCAAAGGGAAATGTTTTGCATGTGTGAAAGGGATAAACAACAATGGCAGAAGCACTAAAAGACATCAGAATTAAAACATTCAAAAACTGTTTTGAACAGTGAAAAAAATCTTATAGGTGTCTTGCCTTAAGTTGAGAGTAAACTGAAGATGACTGAAATTGAACATGTAAATTAAAGATATACATTTTTCATAAATAAATTCTGGGTTTTATGGGATCACTCCCTCATCTACAGTATCAGAAATAAAAGGAAATGATTTCTCACTGATGCCACTGAAATTCAGAAGAAGTTCTAGAGGCACCCTGATATTATTCAATGTTACCTACAGCTGCTCAGGTATCTATGAGGCTCTTGTCTGAGCATCTAGTAAGTGAATTGGAAACACAATTCTGGTACTCGCATGTTCTGAACACCACACTAAAATTCCCAAATAATCTGTTTTTGTCAAAGTTGTTCATCTCCCTGATTAATTCAGTAGATTCTGAAGTTAGATTTTTGCAAATACAAAAAAGCTTTTCTCTTCCCAACTTTGCAACCCAATAAAAAATAGAAAAAAGTCACAGAAATGGAGATTATATTATTAATTCTCTTAGTGATGAGAAAATTTTAATAATAGAACTGTGTTCAATAGCATCGCTGTGTCCAAATTCTGAACACACAGTGAGATCTCGGGAGCAATCACTCTCAGGAGAGGTTCCCACATAGGAAAACACCCATATATATACAGTTGCACATGGTGTACATGATCAATTCATATCTAGATTCAGCAGAAGAAGGAGCTTGTCTCCTATTGGGGAAGTACAGAAATTATGCTTGGCAAATAAAAACCTACTAAATTTTCTGTACATGATCAGAAAAAAAATATGATACAAGGTGATCTTACCCTAGATTTAACAATTCCTCAAGAAAAAGGCAGCTTTGCGTGAGCCCACCCTTGGAATTAAAGGGTGATTCAATAGGATTAATGTAGTTGCCGCAATTATTTCAGAGTACATTCATTATTCTATATGCCATCTGTGAGTGTAAAAATATGTTTTCATGTTTAAAAATTCATAATCAGTGTCGTTTTTCTAAAAATTTACCTCCCATGTCTCCAACAAGAGGCAGCCCCATGGACCAGGAACCCAGTGCACATCTCTGACATCAATCCCCTAGTTTGTGACAAGACGTATATTCTGGGAACAGTCTCCTCAATAAAATAACTGAATAAACTTAATATTAGTAAGGTATATGCACAGCTGGTACGCACAGGGCATTCTTAATGGGCAACTGTAGCTCAGGGAGGTAAAAATAGACATGTCAGACATTTTGGGATCAGCAGGTAATTAAGAAGCATCAACTTCTTCCATGAATTCTTCTTCTCTGGTTTACAGACTTGGATCTTGTACTCAGAGTGTTCATAGTCTCACATGCCCTTCTGTCTCATCTTCTACATCCATACTGACACCTGACTGAGGAGTATATGAGACCATTTCCTTCTACTGTAATGAACTTTTCTAATCCAGTGGCATGTACAGAATCATAAACATAGAGAGATCTCAGGAGAAACAGATGCATAGGAAGACGTACCACTGACATAAAACAGCCCTCAACCTCCCTTTGAATCCTCCCCTGGGGTGGCCGCATATATTGTGGGTCCTTCTTAGCCTTCACTTTGGCATACCAGGGAAGTTTTTGTCAGGGCTCTAAGGGAATTTGCTCACTGTGTCTCTTGCACAGAAATAGACACCTGTGTCCTCCTCTTGCAGGTTGTTCATTTGCAGATAAAGCATGTTCTTGGCATTGTCTCTGGAGGTGGTGAACTGGCCCTTCACAGAGTTGGCGTGGTTTGTGCTACTACCATCTGGATTAATCTTTGAGATCTACTCCAACCCTTTCTCTGAAGCCTGGCGGATCCAATTCATTCAGAAGCTACTGAAGGGGAACCCAGAGGCCTCACACGAGAGTCTTAGGGATCCCCTGGGCTGGACCAAACCTCCCCCAGATGCCACCAATTGTACTTCACACTGGACACCTGCGAACACAAAGACATCCTGGTCATAAATAGACACATATGTCCACTGTTTCTCTCACTTACATCCTCTCCAACATTAAATAGCTCTAGGTCTCCATGAATCACCTTTCAAAAGAGCAATAAAGAAAACCCAGTGGAGTCCAAAGTCCATGGTGATTCGTCTGTGTTCAGTGTTGATCCCTATATGAAAACAACTGAGAAGCCCAGGCCTAGGTCTTCTCTCCCAGAGCTACAGGTTCAGAGTTAGACTAGCTTTTATCTGCAGAGCAATGACCCTATTTGCATGCCTCCTCCTATATAACAAGTTCTAGATTGTGTAGCATCAGATACAGCATTGTCCAGAGAATATATCTGTCCTTGGAGATTTTGATGAAAGGATAGCATCTGGGCAATATGATCTCTCATTATTATATCATGCATTCATAAATACATGGCATGTATTTTTAAAATTTTTATTTTCAGTTTTCTGAATACAATGATTTTACAAGACACTCACATAAGTAATGTAAACAGCACCAATCATTTTAGTTTACTATTACATTTGCATGGAAAGCATCGCATATATTATAAATAATAAATCTATGCATAGATGTGACATTACAAACAGAAATACATATCCTCAGAACTCACACAAGGTACAGGTGAGACTGGGTACTTTGGACTGTGTTGATCATCACTGGACCCAAATGCTCTATGACTCCACCCTACTACAAGTGGGACAAGCATGGTGAGGTGTGCAGAACCCTCGTTCTGTAATGAGAACATAGTGTAATTTGTGTGCACTCTTGTGTTTACCGAAATTATGGGAAGAAAATCTTGGTGTGACGTAGGTGTATTTATGTGAATCTCAGGAATTTCTTATCTTAATGTCTGTCTCCGTTAGTTACTTCAAGTTAGGTTCTTTACTTGTTTATTTATCATAGTTTTATTCAATAATTATTGGTATAAAATAAACATGACATAACTGCTAAAGTACACAGTTAAATAAGTACTGACACGTGCTCAGCTGTGCTTTCAACATAGCATTCATTATAATGAAAAAATTAATAAGTTAATTATTTTTCTTGTTCAGTTGTAATTCCTCCCTCCCAGCATTTCCTACTCCCGCTATGTCTTAATTCAACTTTTGACCTTTATTTTAAATTGGTTTTCATTTTACATTTTCTAGAATTTATAGTAGTATAATACATAGCATGTTGTTTATTTGTGTTTTTCACTCAGCATACACATGGGTAAATAAACAAACTTGTTGCTTATCAAGAATGTATTGAATATCAAAACTGTTAGCATTAAAATCAATGAAGACTCCACTATCAGTATTTGTATAATTATGAACTTTTCAATATTTGTTTTTTTTTGTTTTTGAGTATTACTAATGAATCTAATATATTTGGAGATATAAACATACAATAACATTTAATTATTTGTCTTAACCCAATATCAAAGTTTAAAAAAAGAAATGTAGAATATGTTATTGATTACACTAATGTTATAAGACAAACAATAGTTCTAAAATCTGGTGAGAGAAAAAGAATTAGAGAACAGAAAATAGACTGTTTCTGGGCCATAGACCACGAAATGTCATGTGAGTTAGTAAATGACTAAATTAGGTACAACATTTAATTTCTTAAAATGACTTTGTTATGGAATTGGAGTTGAAATTATCAGAGGACACGCATTTGGAGTATTTTTATTTTTGTTTAAGTCTTTTACTCCAGGATTAAGAACACATAACAAAAGATACATTTCCCATGTGAACATTCTGTCTGGGTTCAAAGAACAGAAACCACAGAGGAAAACTATCCAAACTCACCTTCTCTGTCACTAATACACCTCCAAGTAACTAACCGCAGGTGAAAGCACTTAATCTGTAAGAACTTCATTCTCAGTGACTGAATTGTGTGTACACATGGAGAGTCATCTCTTGGCTGCGTTTTCCTGTACTTGTGTATCATGTTCACACTCACTCTCTGAAATTCAGATTCCCAATACCCCAGCTGTCTACCTACCTTCAGGATTTCCTTTATAAGCACAGATATCTGATATGAAGTTTCTCCTTATACAACTATGTGAAAGTCTTGACTCACCCCTTCTTGTTCAATTTGGCCATATTTACCTTTTCACTTAGAGGTATACTCTCAATTTCTTAAAATATCTACAGACCCATTCGTGTCATCAGCAGTCCTTGTGAAATACATCATTTAAATATTTGCCTGTTGTTAGCACGGGAAGCACACCATGACGTGAAAAGATCCTACAGCAAATGCAGGGTAAGGGGGAAAGGCACCAAATCTATGTCCAGATTCATCTTCCTTCTCTTCCTTCTGGAATATTAGTCTTATCCTGCAAGAAAGGGCAGGAAAAGGAGAGAATCAGATATTAGTGAAAGGATATACCCAACCATATCAAAAACAAAACAAAACAAATACTCATTTCCAGAATGAAAAGTAACACATGGAGCAGTATGAAGCCACCAGGAGGAACAGGAAAATTTGAAACAGAAAGTAAAAGATCAAATGTTTTATTTGTGAACTGCACAGAGGATACAGCTTTATGTACAGAGTGGAATAATAGACATTGGAGGCTAACAAAGGTGGGAAGGTAGTGACTGCTGAAAAGTTACTTAATGGTACAATGTTCATTCTTCAGATAACTGGTGCACTTAAATCCTAGATTTCACCACTACACAATATGAAAATATAAGCTAAATTCACTTGCACTACAAAATATATACCAATTAACTCATTTTAAAAATTGTTGACACAGGTATTTCTAGTTTTCAATGCTTCTAAATGGAAAATTTCTGGAGAATTAGAATTCAAGATTGTAGAAGTATAGAAAAGTGTAACGAAGCAAAAAAAAAAAAAAAGCACTAGTATATGTACACCATAAATGAATGCAATTTCTTTTTTTTCATTTTTGTTTTTTTTTTTGTTTTTTTGTTTTTGAGTTGGAGTCTCACTCTCGCCCAGACTGGAGTGCAGTGGCTGCTCCCGGCCACCACAGCCTCGATCTGCTGGGCTCCAGCGACCCTTCCACCTCAGTCTTCAGAGTAGCCGGAATTACAGGCATGCGCTACCACGCCTAGCTAATTTTTTAATTTATTATAGAGATGAGGTCTCGCCTGCCCAGAAGGGTCTCGAACCCGCAGGCTCAGGCAGTCCACTCACCTCAGGCTCCCAAAGGCACGGGATTACAGGCTGAGCCACAGAGCCCGGCTATTAATGCAATTTCATTCAAAAAATTTATATGTTTAAATATAAGGCAATACTTTCTTACATATCACCAATGAACATCTAGCCTTTGGAATTAAAAATGTAATTCAGTTTACATTAGCTCTCCCAAATAAAAGTCTTAGGTAGAAAATTTAAACATATGAACACAATAATTATTAGGGGATCTATACAACTCTGATTAAATAAACCAAATAACAGAATCAATAAAGCAATATTATATGACCATATACAGCAAAATTCCAAGTGTCAGTCTTTTCCAACTGCTGTTTAAATTCAATGCAAATCCATAAAATATTGAGGGTTCTGAGTTTTGCAATCCTAGATATAGGCCATTTTAGAATCCTGAGTTAAATGTGTGTTCATTTCTTCTGTGAATCGCATACCAACTTGAGATTAATGTGAAAGGTCTCCAGTAAAGGGTGTGTCCTTCAATAACCAAGAAAAGCAGCCATATGACAAGCAGAGGCATTAGTGACATGAGCGTCTAAATATTAGTAGGAAGATAAATGGTTGAATACAGTGTCTCAAACAGCAGCAAAATTCTAAGAGGGTTTTAACGATCAGTGAGGCCAAGTTTTCAAGGTCTCGCCTAGACCATCAGCTGTGAGCCTGAGACACTGAGACAGTGCTAGACTCAGAGTTCAGCACGTGGGTCCTGTTCAGGAAACTTTTGGCGTCAGAGACTCTAGCTGCACAATCCATGGAGAGCCCTCAAGTCCATGAATCCATATCAACCAGATAGTTTATGGTGACCCATTGTACTGTATTCCCTCTTGTCTACCTGTAGGCAGGTTTGCATTTGGGTGTAAGTGATTTCTTCTAACTGTATCTATCAGAAATTAATACATGGCAGTGTCCTTGAACATCACAGAGCATAGGTACTGTGACAAGTTGTTCATTTATAATTCTCTATAGATGTTGATTATCCTTCAAAATATCAACTGAGGTATGAAGAACCACTGCAACTCATGCATTATACCTATATTAGCCCTTCAACTTGTGGATGCTGGATCCAGTGTAAGATTAATAACTAGTTGTGATAGAGAATTGTGAAACAGTTCCAATCAGGGAGAGGATCTGTAATGGTATTATTAATTTGGAGTCAAACTCCTGCAGTTACTTTTGAGAAAAGACACCTAGGGAAAAAAGTAAAGAAACTAAACAACTACAAAAAAACTTTGTCAATCATTTCACAAACTTGTATCCATCACATAATTCTTGAGAATTAGAGATGTTCAAGGCTCAGGTTTATATAGTTTCTCTTTTTTATGAATGTGTAAATTTCAAGCAATGTGCTGGTCTTTTAACATTCTCAACTTTAAATATTTTGTCTTTTGCTTGTTTGAAAATTTTTCCAGCATTTTGAATATGCCAACCCAATGCCATTTGAACTCCATTACCTGATGATAATAAATTATTATTCTCAATAATAACATTTAAAGTATAAACATTGTCCTTCAGGCTTCAACTCTTTAAGCATATACTTAGAATTTCAGATCCCTGAGAGTGGCATCTAGATACTACTTAGTTAAAATGACAATCTTATCTCCTAAACACATTTATAGTCTCACACATGCTGTCAACACATTCACACTTAGAGTCTCATATAGCATTCTCATACTCACACACATTTTCACCCAAGCACACATCCAGTCCATTCTGATAAAAACGGTTTGAGATATAGCCATTTACAATCTCCATGGACCTCCGTCTTTTAATGTTTGTGGTCATGTATGTTTGTCCACTGCTGATAGTTGATACTGTGTTTGAACTTGGCATTTACCCTACTCTAGTCACATCCCTCCTCTGCATATGCTAAAACATGGCCATAACTTTCTTGTGGGTTTATTTTGCTGCTTTCCTGGTGAGTCGAACCACACCTGAAACCTGAAGTGGCAATTCCTTTCGATCACTTTGTCATAATCAAGTTTTTGTCTAATTCAAATATTCTACCTTGAGTTGAAAATAGTAAAATAAATTCACAGAGTATTTCTAGACCTGTTTACTCAGTTGTTGTATTGTTAGCTAAAAATATAACCCATGGAGATAGGAGTCACTTACTACCAATATCTTTTCTTCAGTGGTGTTTTCAGTGCCATGGGATACGTCATGTGCAAAACAACAGATACAGGATTCAATTCATGAATGCACTAAATGCATTGCACTCCTCCCTGCAGACAAAATCTTCCATCTAATACAGCCTATTATTTTGCAGACTGGAAAATATATTTTCAGGTTTCTACCACAGGTGTGTATTAACAGACTAATAATTCTTCTGTCTATATTTGCAGTCATATGTGTTCTAACCACTGAGTAGTAGCATAATCCTAAAACTCCCACATTGGTGCAGGCATACCGAAAAGCTTGGATAACTGGCACACTACTATAGTAAACTTTTATTTAGTGTTTATACTATCATTCTTTAAAATATCACAAACAACCTGAATACAAATCCTCCAAACCCATTTGTACAAACTTCCACCAGTCTTGTCATTGTAATACTGGAATACATAATTCTTGGAAAATTTGAATGATAAAGGAAAACTGGAAGGCATGTTTTTGTTTACAATGACACATATCTATCTTCAAGAAAGATCAGATTTTGGTTTCTAAAACATTGATTAGGGTCTCAGAACACTCACTTCAAAACTCAGAGAGAACTTTTGTGATGGCATCAACAAGTCCATGGATAATAGGGAACAAAGATATTAGGAAAAAATTCTACCCCTAAAGGACATTGGGTCTTGAGTTGAATTAATAAAATTGAATTCAAATGGCTAGCAAGAAAGCTCATGAGATGACATCATTTATCAGTAGTTGTGATATCTATCATTACATGCTAAGGTACTCTG
>NW_007234578.1:0-3104 GCF_000164805.1 Carlito syrichta
TTCAATAATAAGAAAATAAACAACCTAGTAAAATCATGGTCAAAAGTTTGAATAGGCACTTTACCAAAGAAGACATATGGATGCCAAAAAAATGCATTAAAATGCTAAATACATTGTTCAGTAGAGAAATGTGAATTCAAGCCACAATGGATAATGCGTTTTTTAAAACCATCCATCCAAGTGCTGGGGAGAATGTGGAGTAGCTGGCATTCTCATACATGTGCTGCTGATGGGAATATAAAATGGCATGGCCATTTTGGAAGACTTTTTGACAATTTCTTTAAGTTTAATACATACCTATCATATATTACAGCTGTTCCATACTCAGAAAATTAAAACGCATGTCCACATAAAAACTTGTATATAAGTGTTCATAGCAGTCTTATTTGTAATAGTCAGAAACTGAACACAACCCAAATATTTCATGGTTTATCCATGCAATGAAATACCACTCAGCAATAAAAACAATGAACTATTGATACCAGGCTAAAACTTGGATAAATTTCAGAATATTTATTCTGAATGACATACATTTTTAAAGCCAGGGAAAAAAGCATATACTGTATTTGAATGGAGATGTGGTAGAAAAGGTCAAGTGCAAGAGACACCTGGAGCAGAAGAAAACTTTTGGGGTAATGAATATTCTTATCATCTTGGTTGTGCTAATTGTTTTCTGGATATGTGCATATGTCAAAATTTGTCAAATATATGCAGTTTAGTATATGTAAATTATGCCTCAATAAAACTGTTTAAAATAAAATTAAGCCAGGCTCGGTGGCTCAGCCTGTAATCCCGTGCCTTGGGAAGCTGAGGTGAGTGGATTGCCTGAGCCCACAGGTTCGAGACCCGCCTGGGCAACTTGGTGAGACCTCATCTCTACAATAAATCAAAAAATAGCTGAGTGTGGTAGCGCGTGCCTGAATTCCAGCTACTTGGAAGGCTGAGGCGAAAGGATCACCAGAGCCCAGCAGGTCAAGGCTGCAATGGCCGGGAGCAGCCACTGCACTCCAGTCTGGGAGACGGAGTGAGACTCCAACTCAATAAATAAATAAATAAATAAATAAATAAATCTGGAACATTTGCACTTTAGCTTTTAAGCCTAAGAGCATTTGGAAAATTGGTTCTGTATTGTCTATCTTTTATATTTCATGAACTCCATGAATTACAACTTGAGAAAAATTTTAAAATTTTACAAACATTAGAGTCACATAGGCACAGAAAAAGTGGAAGTGATGAAAAGCCCATATGCCTCCCAAGCCTTCCTTCTCTGTGAACTTGACTGGGCTACCTTAGTGCTAAGCAAGATTGGAACCATGGAGATTTGCAAGTCTGTCAACACTGATGAGATAAGAGACATCATTTCTTTGGAAAATGGAAAGTGGTATCCTCAGAAGCAAGGCTTTAATAAAAGGATGAAAAATGAGAAACATTATCTCACCCAATAAAATGTATAGCATTATTCAAATAAAAATAGCCTTCTAAAATTATATTTAATTCTGATTTTGTAAATATATTTTGAACTTGAATGTAAGCTAGACTTTTAAAAATATGTTTTAATGTAAATTTATATCCTCATTACCTATTGAATTTGTGAATATTTAAATATGTTAGCAAAGAATACTTGCTTAGAAAGTAATTAAGAGAAACAGATTTTAATGAAAGCAATTAACATATTCACAGTGCTTCTATTTAATATAATTGCTTAATATTAATGTGCAGCATAGATGGTTTAGTTAAATTAGTTTTAATCTGATATAGAGCATCAAATCTTCCCAACGATAGTAGATTTCAACAAACAACCTGTATTCCTAGACACATAAAATGTTTAAGGATGGTTATTGGAGAAATAATTCAATTGAAAATTATAGTAGTCAATTCTCTCAATGGCCTTTGCAGTCAAAGTTAAACTGTTAAGTCACTGTGATGCAAGTCTGCCTGAAGTTTAGCAACACAGAATCCATAGTATCACTATAGAGGTAGATATACAGCATCCATAGGAACATTTGAATGAAAATCACCTTTTCTTGTTTTATGCAGCATCATTTTGAGATGCCAACTCAAAATACTCTACTAAAGAGTTTCCACAGATTCAGAGCTGCTTGCTGAGAATAAGTTCGGTCCAACCAGAAGGATCTTCTGTAGCCCATCTTGTGTAGAAAGACAGATGAACTTCTCCTAGGAGAAACATGAGTTTTCAACTTTCTTTACAAGCCTTCATGTTTGCAGACTATGTAGCAAGCATCTAGAGGTTGTGAGTCTTCTTTCAAACAAGCACACATGCTTGCTTCAAGAGAAGACTTTGGGTGTGATCTAGTACACCTATCAAAGGGCCATGGGAGTGATCGGCCACAAGAAAAAGGCTTAGGCACACAAAACCATAGACATTCTGCTGAGTTCCCATATATGATGCTCTTATAGTAACAATAATTTCGTGCATTGAAGTTATTTGCAAATTTACAATCATATGTTGATCTTCTCGTACAATAAAACACTTCTCAAGATGACAGATGACTGTGTTTGTCTGTCACTGACAAGCGAGGAGACCTGTGCAAGTTACTTCACATCTCTGCTCCTCTGTTTTCTCACCTTTAAATGGTGAGGAAATAACTGCAACTCCCTCATAAAGTTATTATGAGGATTAAAGGAATTAGTACAAGTAAGGTACTTAATAACACCCAGCACATAATGAGCGTTCAGTAAATGTAGATAATATCATCACTACTAAATTATAAGTTCATAGGTGCAGAATTATCTTATTTATGTCTCTATCTACTTCAGTGCTTAATGCAGTGTATTGTACTAAGTAAATTAAATTACTTTTCCCTGCCTGCTTTACCTAACTCTAATTCATACTTCCAACTTAGAAAGGCCTGTTCTGATTCCATGGGCATATTAGAAATTCCATTAAATGTGTATGCTTATCACTTTTTACTTATTACTGGATTTTTCTTTGATCTTCCCTGCTAATGTATAAACATGAGGAGGAATCATCTATCTACTGCTTCACTGTTGTATCATTAACATATATATACCTTAGCATCTGATATATGAGGGCTACTCAATGAATATTTGTTGGATGACTTAATTGAAATAATTATACAGAA
>NW_007234578.1:3400-7493 GCF_000164805.1 Carlito syrichta
GAGTGACCTCTCACAGAAACAAAGATCCGAATATCACATGTTCTCACTCATATAATGGACCTTGAACATCCAATGCAATAGTATAAGAAAATGACATATGCAATTTCTATACAAGTTAACGGCATGTAATGATCAAGTCAGAGTAATTGTGATATGCAACACATCACACATTTATCATTTCTTTGTTTTAGGAGCATTCCAATTCCACTCTTCTAGTTATTTTAAAGCATGCAATAAATTATTGTTAACTATAGACTCCCTATTGTACTGCCAAACACTGACCTTATTCCTTCTATCTAACTGAATTTTTACATAATTGACTATCTCCTCTTTATCCTTCCCTTCCCACTACCTTTCCCAGTCTGTGGTAACCAACATTCTACTCTCTGCTTCCATGAGATTAATTTCTTTTAGCTCCAGCATATAAGTGAGAACATGAATTTTTTTTTTTCTGAGCCTGGTTTATTTCACTTCACACCATGACCTTCAGTTCCATCCTTGTTATTGCAATGGACAGGACTTCATTCTTTATTATGGCTAAATAACATTCCATTGTGTATATGTACCACATTTTATTTACCCATTCATCTGGTGATGGGCGCTTAGGTTGATTCCATCTCTTGTCTTTTGTGAATAGGACTGAAATAAACATAGAGGTGTAGATATTTCTGCAGTATGCTGATTTCTTTTCCTTTGGATATATACCCAGCCATGGAACTGCTGGATCATATGGTCCTCTTTTGTTTTAGGTTTTTTTTTTAAGGAATCTCCATACTGTTCTTCATAATGGCTGTGTTAATGTACATTCTCACCAAGAGTGTATGAGAGTTTCCCTTTCTCCAAATCCTTTTCAGCATCTAGTATTGCCTATTCTTTGAATGAAAGTCTCTTTAACTGTGGGGAAATAATATATTATTGTGATATTGATTTGCATTTCCCTGATGATTAGTGATGTTGAACACTTTTTTCATATATCTGTTGACCATCTGCATGCCTTCTTTTGAAAAACGTCTATTCAGATACTTTGTTCGTTTTTAAGTCATATTATTTGTACCACTTTGCTATTAAGTTGTTTGAGTTCCTATGTATTCTGGTTATTTAATTTCTCATCAGATAGATAGTCCACAAATATTTTCTCCCATTTTATGGGAGAAAGTCTCTTCACTTTGCTGATTGTTTCCTTTGCTAATAATAGAATGTTTGGTTTTTTTTTTGAATTGGAGTCTCACTCTGTCGCCCAGACTGGAGTGTAGTGGCCACTCCCAGCCACCGCAGCCTCGACCTGCTGTGCTCCAGCGATCTTTCCGCCTCAGCCTTCCGAGTACCTGGAACTCCAGGCACGCGCTACCACGTTCAGCTGATTTTTTTTTTTTTTTATTTATTGTAGAGATGAGGTCTCGCCAAGTAATAAAATCTTTTAAAGAAGAAAACCTGACATGTTAGCAGATTGCATTAAAAGAGAAACAAGCAGCAAATAATTTCATGTTTCCACTCTTAGAAGTATTTTCTACTAACAGGAAAATTAACCACTTTCATGTCATTAAGTAACCATGTCATTTGTATAAATCAGAAATGTATATAAATGAAAGCAAATGGCACTATAACACAAAAGCTCTAATCTCCATCAGTTCTATCTTAAGGTGTTTTTTTTTCCACTCTTGAAAAGCCCTTTCATTTTTCCCTCCCCTTGATTACACTTAAAACATGATGACAATCAATCTTGCTCTGTGCTCTATCTTGTACTTGAAGCAGAAAGACTTCACTGAGCCTTTGATATCAGTCATCCCTTGAGATTACTCCTTCTCAACAATGCAGCTCTTGCCTCACTCCTTTGTTAGTGATAATTCCTTGTACAACATGAGTTTTTTTTTCATACTAGCTAGGATTGTGGTCTGTGTATTTCAGCATTGTAAAATTAAAATGGTACCTATGGGAGATTTATTTCTCAATAGATTTCTTTTTATACAATGGGAATACTTTTTCTTTTGAAAAATGAGTCTGTGACCTTACAAAGGCTCAAAGTCAACACCAAAATGCTAATTGTGCAGATATTTCTCTGAGGAGATTGATGGAATGACCATATTTTGTTAAGGTAAGAGATACAAGTAAAAGGACGTGTTAATGTCTCTAAAATTATTTTTGAAAAACACTGTTAATGCTACTTAATGCTGCAGTAATAATTTGAAATGCATAATTTATGTTATCTTTTACCTGTTTGTAATCAACGCTGCATTATATGCATCAAATGACAACCAGATGATGTTCTCTCAATAGCTGTAACTTGTTCCACCTTTGTTTATTTTTCTATGATATTGTCATTGATTTTTGTAATTATGCCTTGATGACATCTAGCACAAAGAAATAGTCATTCATTGATTCTCTTATACTAATAATGCCTAACATGTGAGGCCTCTACTCATCATTTCCTTGATTTTGTTCAGATATATTCCTTAATTTAAAAATTTTAAATTTTTAAAAGAAAACTTTTCGTGTTTTTAGAATTAATGGGGACTCAGAGAAAGTTTTCTCTGGACAATGAGTGGCCAAAGTGAAAGAACTATCTGAAATAATTTTAGCATCAGAGCCTGATTCAGATGTTTTGTATTATCGATTCAGATTTTGATATGGATAGAGCATCCCCAATAGCATATTGTTTCTATAAAGGAGGCAACTTCTGTCCCGTTTCTACCACTTCCTCTGTCCTTCCTCACACCTAGGTCATACCTTTGCCCACATAAAGAATTCATTTTCCATTAGATGGTGCAACTGGGTCTTACAGGAGAATCCAGGTCCTGACCTAGGAGTTGTTTTGGGGGTCAGGCTTCTGGTCACTGGCACCAGCCTCTCAGAGGTGAACTGCCAAGTGGAGGCTGCTCTTCCAAGACCAGCTCGAAATCCACACTTCCCTCACTCCAGCTTCTCGGCTTAGTCTGGAAAGGGAAAGCAAGCCACAAGCAACTTTCTCAGTCCATCATCTTAGGTGGAAGGGAGTGAAGAAGCAGCAAGCTTCCTCTTTTGGGCCTCCTGGGAAAAGCCAGTTTCTCAAATTCAGCTGTAACTAGAAAACCTTCCAAGGATCTACAGAGCACTAGTTTAGCCAGAGATAAATTGTCATTTGTGTCTTAGTGAGTATTACTCTTTGATAGGAAACCTCAGAGGAAAGGAAGGGTAAATGACAGGATTCAGGTACAAGGCTCCCCACTACAACCTATTCTCTGAAATATGAAATCAGAGGATGCATTAGAGAATGGCTGTGTTTCAGTGGCCTCCCTCCAGATACAGGGACATCAAGCTAACAACAATCCCAGATTCTGCACTCTTAAGTCTGAAAGTACCTTAGTCCAAATTGATTCAGAAGTAGGGAACTATGAATATTCATGGTGTAGTTGAGTGATCATAGCCAATATAAGCTGGAGAATAATCATAATAATAATAAAACATATTGACCAATTTCTAGTGTAAAAAAAGTTTTGATAAAATTCTGAAGCTATGTTTTTGATTGATATGGGGTGTTTCCCCATTCCCAGACAGATATTTGCTACTGTTAATCCCATATAGTATTGCATTGGATGTTTAAGGTCCATTATATGAGTGAGAACATGTGATACTCGAATCTTTGTTTCTGTGAGAGGTCACTCAGTATTATAGACTCTAGTTTCATCCAGGTTGCTGCGAAATTCATTATTTTGTTCTCTTTTTTTTGAGATAGCAATTATTATTACTCCCATTTTCCACATTAAAGAAACAGTCTCCAGGAAATTAAACTGTCCAAAGGAAAATTCAGAATTCACATTCTGAATTACTACAGGATTTTCCATCTCAGTCAGATATTCTCTTAGAAGTATGTCTTAGCTCACCAATAGTATTAATACATGGGATTTTAGCATGAAATGCATACATCTGTCTCCCTCTATAAAATGGCAAACAAGCTGGGCTCAGTGGCTCAGCCTGTAATCCCGTGCCTTTGGGAGGCTGAGGTGAGTGGATTGCCTGAGCCTGTGGGTTCGAGACCCGCCTGGGCAGCAAGACCTCATCTCTACAATAAATCAAAAAATTAGCCAGGCATAGTAGCGCATGCCTGTAATTCCGGCTG
>NW_007234579.1:0-10292 GCF_000164805.1 Carlito syrichta
TAATAAATCGTACTAAATATTTGGTAACTGCAAAACCCTCAGTCCCTCTCCAAATAAGAGTACAAATGGATATTTAAGAACTGCCAAGTTCATGTTAAGACATGAGCTATATCCAAATACGGCAAAAAGATAATTTTTTTTCCCGGGAATCTGGCCTTAATTGTCCCAAGGAAACTAAGGGACTTGTACTGCCAGATACAAGTTTACAATTCTCAAGAGGACCAGAATGTTGCTGGAGTCCTAAAATGACTGATTCATAATACACACAAGCCAAATATCTCCGAAACTTGATACGACCTCGAAGCCCTGATTCTTGTTTATCCTGTATCAAGACACCCTGGAAATTTTTCGAATTGGGGATTCGTGTATCACAGATTCCTTATTCTTCCTTAGCGAGGGGCCATGTAGTGTCCTGTATATGAGGACTCCCTTTCCCCAGTATTCTGTTTGGAAACTCTGATTCTTGTTTAGCCCTTAGCAAGATGTCATGTAGATATTGTGATGGAGGAACCATGTAAAACAAGTTTCTTATTTCTCCTTAACAAAGATCGTGTAGATTCTGTATATGAGGAATGCTTTTACCTATGTTGCAGCTTCCAAACCCTCATTCTTGTTGAGCCCACAGCAGACGGTCTTTTCATTTTTAGGATTGAGGACTGTTATAACCCCAATTCTTTTTCTTCCTTGGCAAGGGGCCGTGTATTTTCCTGTATATTATGACTCTCCACACATATATCCTGCTTAGAAACTTTGATTCTTTTTTAGCCCTTTCCAAGATACCCTGTAGATTTTGGGGATTGAGGACACGTGTAACCCAGATTCCTTATTCTTTCTTAGCTAACGGTAATGTTGTTGCCTGTATATAGGGACTCCATCTCTCCAGATTCATGCTTTAAACACCCTGATTTGTGTTTAGCCCATAGCAAGGCGACGTGAAATTTTTGGGGGATTGAGGACATGAGTACCGCAGATTCCTTATTCTTACTTAGCAATAGGCAGTGACTTTTTCTGTATGTGAGGACTACCAATAAACAGATTCCTACTTCAAAAACCTGATCCTTGGTTACCTCTTAGGAAGACAGCCTGTAATTTTGGGGATTGAGGACAAATATAAACAAGATTCTTTATGCTTCCTTAACAATATTACATGTAGTTTCCTGTATATAACGACTCCCATTACCCAGCTTCCTGCTTCACTCTGCAGGAAGCCGAGGCAGTTCCTAGTGACCGAGAATTTCAGTTGTTTGGATATCAGGAGAAAGACTCCCATAATGTTTTTTGGGAACTGGAATCCTAGATTCCTGGATCCCCTTCACAAGACCGCCCCAAAATGTGGAATCTTCACAACCCAACATCTCAATCCGACCTGCCTGTCCACAAAAATTTTCTGTAGTTTGAGGTCACCTGAATCAAGGGATTTTGTACCCATATGCCTTTTGATTCAGGGGAACATAATTATGGTCGTAGATGTTCCTAATACAAAAGGATGTGTAGGGCCAGATCCTTGATTACAACTAACAAGAGGACCAGAAATATCCTGTGGATCTGCAATGGTAGATTTAACATTTCCCAGAACTAGTAGCTCTGAAAAATGTAGGGACCCAGACGCCCAGATTGCTGATTAAACTCATCAAGAGGCCCAGCAGATTCCGGTTAATGAAAACTCCTAGAAACCGATTTCCTTATCATTCTCAGCAAGATGCCTTGATTTCCCGGTCGATGTGTATTCCAAACACTGTATACAAAAAGATAGATGCCCAAAAGTTTCCTAGGAATGTGGAATCCATGATTCCAGGTTACCTTTAAAAATACATAGTAAACATTTGGTAACTGCAAAACATATATACATTCTCAAAATAAAAAGAGAAACGGAAGCTGAAGGATTGAAGTGTTCACCTTAAGACCAGAGTTAAATCCAAATATGGCAAGAAGATTCTTTTCATCCTGGAATCTGACCTTAGTAGTTCCGAGGAACCTAACAGACTTGGAGAGGCCGATATCCGTTTAAAACTTTCAAGAGGACCAGAATGTTGCTGGAGTCCTGAAATGACCGATTCGTAATATCTGCATGCTAAATTGCTATGAAACATTTGAGGAGCTCGAAGCCCTGTTTCTTGTTTGTGCCATAGCAGACACCCTGGGAGTTTCTTGGATTGAGGATAGTACAACAAAAATTCTTTATTCGTCTTTGGTTGTAGGCCGTGTAGTTTCCTGTATGTGAGGACTTTCTTTCCCTACATACCTGTTGTGACACTCTGATTGTTGTTTAGCCCTTAGTAAGATGACATGTAGATTTTTTTGATAGAGGAACCATGTAAAACAGATTTCTTGTTTTTTCTTAGCAATACCCCATGAAGTTTCCTGTATATGTGGACTGCTTTACCCACATTCATGCCTCGAACCCTGATTCTTCTGTAGCCATCAGCAAGATGCAGTGTAGATATTCAGGTCTGAGGACTCGTATTACCCGGATTCCTTATTTTTAGCAACAGCCATGCAGTTACCTGTATATGAGTACTCCCTTTCCCAGATATATGCATCGAAACCCTCATGCTTATTTACACCTTAGGAAGACACCATGTAGTTTTTTTGGGATTGAGAACACATGTCACCCAGATTCCTTATTCTTTCTTAGGAAAAGTCCGTGCAGTTGCCTGTATATGAGGACTTCATTTACCTAGATTATGCTTCAAAAACCCAAATTCGTGTTTAGCACTTACCAGGACACCCTGAAGTGTTTTTAGGGATTGAGGATACGTGTATACCAGATTCCTTATTCTTCCTTAGCAATAGACAGGGTAGTTTCCTGTATATGAGTACTCTCATTATCCATACTCCTACTCCCAAACCCGATTGGAAGGTTATCTCTTAGCAAGTCGCTCTATAGATTTTTGGAAATGTAAGACTAGTGTATGCAGATTCCCTTATTCTTCCATAACAACAGTTCGCATAGTGTTCTGTATATGAGGACCCCCATTACTGAAATTCCTACTTAATTCTCATCAAGACGCCGAGACATTTCCTGGTGACCTAGAATTCCAGTTGCTTGGATATCATGAGAAAGACTCCCATAAAGTTCTTGTGGAATTGGAACCCAGGATTCCTGATCCCTTTTCAAAAGACACACTAAAAATATGTAGAAATAGAAGCCCAGATTGCTGATTAAATCTTATCAAGAGACCTTGTAGATTTAGGCGATTGAGAACTCCAAGAACCTGATTCCCTTTCTGTTCTTAGCAAGATATCCTGATTTTCCCTGTCTATGTGGATTCCAAACTCTGTTTACAAAAATCAGATGCCCAGATGTTTGCTAGGGACGTGGAATCCATGATTCCTGGTTACATTTTAATAATTCGTACTAAATATTTGGTGCCTGCAAAACCTTCGGCCCCTCTCCAAATAAAAGTACAAATGGCAATTTAAGGATTACCAATTCATCTTAAGACCACAGTTACATCCACATATGGCAAGAAGATACTTTTGTTCCGGGAATCTGTCCATAGTTGTCCCAAGGAACCTAAGGTACTTGTACTACCAGATACGCCTATACAACTCTCAAGTGTACCAGAATGCTGCTGGAGTCCTGAAATGACTGATTCATAATACCCACAAGCCAAATATATCTAAACATGAGACGAGCTCAAAGCCGTGATTCTTGTTTACCGCGTAGCAAGACACCCTGAGAGTTTTTGGATTTGGGGACTCATGTATTACTGATTCCTTATTCTTCCTTAGTGAGGGGCTGTGTAGTGTCCTGTATATGAGGACTCCCTTTCCCCACTATCCTGTTTGGAAACCCTGATTCATTTTTAGCCCTTATCAAGATGTCATGTAGATATTTTGATAAGGGAACCTTGTAAAACAGGTTTCTTATTTCTCCTTAGAAAGAGATCATGTGGATTCTGTATATGAGGACGGCTTTTACCTATGTTGCAGCTTTAAACGCTGATTCTTGTTTAGCCCACTGCAGATGGCCTTTTGATTTTTAGTACTGAGGACTGCTATAACCCCGATTCTTTTTTTTCCTTGGCAAAGGCCCGTGTATTTTCCTGTATATTAGGACTCTCCTTACATAGATCCTGCTTCCAAACGCTGATTTTTTTTTAGCCCTTTCCAAATTGCCCTATAGATTTTTGGGATTGGGGACTCGTGTAATCCAGATTCCTTATTCTTTCTTAGAACAAGGTCATGCAGTTGCCTGTATATAAGGACTCCATTTTCCCAGATTCATTCTTAGAAAACCCTGATTCCTGTTTAGCCCATAGCAAGACGACCTGAAGTTTTTTGGGGATTGAGGACATTAGTAACGCATATTCCTTATTCTTACTTAACAATAGGCAATGAAATTTCCTGTATGTGAGCACATGCATTACCCAGATTCCGATTTCAAAAACCTGATTCGTGGTTACCTCTTAGGAGGACGGCCTGTAATTTTTGGGATTGAGGACTCATATAACCAATATTCCTTATACTTCCTTAGCAATATGACGTGTAGTTTCCTGCTTATGACGACTCCCATTACTCAGCTTCCTGCTTCACTCTGCAGGATGCTGAGACAGTTCCTGGTGACAGAGAATTCCAGTTGTTTGGATATCAATAAAAAGACTCCCATCATGTTCTTTGGGAACTGGAATCCAAGATTCTTGGCTCCCCTTCACAAGACCTACCCAAAATGTGGAATCTTCAAAACCCAACATCCCAATTCCAACCTGCACGCCCACAAGAATTTTCTGTAGTTTGAGGTCACCTGAATCGAGGGATTTTGTACCAATATGCCTTTTGATTCTGGGGAACATGATTATGGTCGTAGATGTTCCTGGGACATAAAAGTATTTGTAGGGCCAGATCCTTGATTACAACTAATAAGAGTACCACAAAGTTCCTGTGGATCTGTAATGACAGATTTAGCGTATTCACGGAGCAAGTAGCTCTGAAAAATTTAGGGACCCAGAAGCCCAGATTGCTGATTAATCCTTATCAAGAGGCCCTGAATATTCTGGTTAATGAGAACTCCTAGAACCGGATTTCATTTTCGTTCTTAGCAAGATGCCCTGATTTTGCTTTGTGATGTGGGTACCCAAACTGTGTATACAAATAGACAGATTCTCCGACGTTTCCTAGGGAATTGGATTCCATGATTCCTAATGACCCTTAAAAGTATGTAACAAATGTTTGGCAACCTCAAAATACCAGTCCCCTATCTGAATAGACGGACAAACGGAAGTTTTAGCGTTGCGAGGTGCATCTTAAGGTTAGTGTTACACACAAACATGGCGAGAAGATTCTTTTGGCCCTAGAATCTGCCCTTTGTTGCCCGTGGTAGCCAACGGACTTGTAAGTACACATTATCGGTTATCACTATCAAGATGATCTGAGGGTTGATGTGAATATATAATGACAAATTGTCATATCCAAGAGACCAGTATCCCTAAAAAATGTGGGGATTTAGAAGCCCAGATTCCAGATTATCCCTTATAATGTGACTCTGTAGAATTCTGGCATTGGTGACTCCCATAACCCAAATTCTTTTTGTTCTCAATGAGACTTCCGGACGTTACTTGGCAACGTGGAAGTACAAACTCTTAAATACCAGTACTCATATGCCCAAATGGCGACCAGGGCCCTGGAATCCAAGTTTGCTGGATTCCCTTTAAGAATATGTCTGAAATATGTAGGAACTTCTAAAGCCAAGTTCCAAATATCAACCTGAAATTCCAGCAGTAGTTTCGGAATTAGGAGGAAAACATGAAGCCAGAAATTACATTATATAATGGGGAGATTATTCGTTAGGTTGTTGAATCTGGCCTTCCAGGCTAATGCAAAGCAAGCAGAGTAGATGGACAGCTTCTCTGTTACAACTAACAAGAGGAGCTGCAGATCCTGGAGATCGATAATGTCAGATTTGTGGTATGTCTCTGAAATTGTGAGGAACAGGACTCCCAAATTCCTGATTTGCATTTAGAAATATGCTGTAGTCTTCTCGGTTTGAAAACTACCTGAACTCAGGGAAAAATTAGCAACTGACCAGAAGTTTACTGGTCACATGGAAACTGATTTTCCTTGTTCCACACTGGTAACAGGAGTAGAAGCTTTCTGGAGACATAGTGTCCCAGATTACTGCTTCATTAACAGCAAAACGACCAATTGTTTCCCGGTGCCCTGGAAGGTCAGACAATTGGCTCCCAATGGAAAGACTCCAGAATATTCCTGTAGACTTGGAAGCCCAGAACCTGGTGCCCTCCCAAAAATACCTTCGAAAATTGGTGCAACATCTAAACCCAAGACCCTAATTCCGAATAGGTGAACTACCAGATGTTTCTTGCGTACGACTTAACCCTGATCTCAGGGCTCAAATTCAAAAGAACCGAGATTATTACTTGTGTCCTGGAATTTCGCGTTAGAGGATCCAGAATCTATATGGAATTGTAGTGCCATATTACCCTTTAAACTACCGAAAGGACCTGAATCTTGCTGGTCTTCTGGAATGACTGATTCATAATATCCAAATAGGAAACAGCTCAGAAAAATGTGGGAACGTCGAAGCTCAGAGTTTTGTAGAACTTAGCAAGACGTCCTGCACATTTTTGGAATTGAGGACTCGTGGAAACACAATTCTTTATTCTTCCTTAGAAAGAGCCCCTGTAGTTTCCTGCATATGAGGTCTCTCATTACCCAAAATCCTGCTTCGAAATCCTGATACCTGTTTAGCCCTTATCAAGATGCCCATTAGATTTTTGGCATTGAGCACACAGGAAAACGAGATTCCTTATTCTTCCTTTGCAAGAGACTGTAGTTTCTTGTGTATAAGGACTTCCAACACCCAGATTCCTGCTACGAAAACCTGATTCTTGTTTAGCCCTTACCAAGACGCCCTGTAGATATTTCGGAGTGAGCATATGTTATCCCAGATTCCTTTTTCGTCCTTAGCAAGAGGCTGTGAATTTTCCTGTATATGAGGACTCCCATTCTCCAGATTCGTGCGTCAAATCCCTGATACATTTATATCACTTAGTAAGATTCCTGTAGTTTTTGGTGGTGTGAGGACTCATGAAACCCAGATTCCTTATTCTTCTGTAGCAAGAGGCCATGTAGGTTCCTGTATATGAAGACTCCCATAATGTAGAATCCTGCTTCATTCTCAGTTATTCATTGAATATTTCCTGATGAACGTAGATTTACAATTGTTTTGATATCAATAGGAAGACTCACATATGTTACCTGGGAACTGTAATCCAATTTCCCATGGTCCCTTTAACAAGACATTGTGAAAATGTGGAATATTGTAAACTCGATATCCCAATTGCTACCACCACGACCACCAGAAAGTTCTGTACTTTGAGGCAACCTGAAACGAAAGATTTGGTAGCAAAATGCCAATTGATTCCTGGGGAACTGGATTATGGCCAAAGATGTTCATAAGAAACAAACGGAATCGTAGGTACAGATCCTCGATTACAATTATCAAGAGGATCGTAAACTTCTTGGGAATCTGTAATGAGAGATTTTAGGCATCCAAGCAGCAAGTAGTTCTGAAAAATGTAGAGGCCTCATCATTAAACATTATCACGAGGCCTTATAGATTTTGGAGATTGAGGACTCCCTGAACCCGGATTCCCTTCTTGTTCTCAGTAAGATGCTCTGATTTTCCCTGGCATCTGGATTCCAAAATTATGTATAAAAATAGACAAATGCCCAGCTGTTTTCCAGGGAAGTGGAATCCGTGATTTTTGGCTACCTTTAAAAATATGTACAACATACTCAGTAACGTCAAAACCACAGGCCCAAATCAAGTAGATGCACAAACGGATTTTTAGGATTACAGGGTACATCTTAAGTCAAGAGTGACATACAAATATGCCGAGATATACTTTCAGTCCAGGAATGTGGATTTAGTTGTCCCGAAAAACTCAACTGAATTTAAGGGATAGATTCTTGGTTGCAACAATCAAGACGACCAGAAGGTTGCTGGGAGTCTATAATGACACTTGTCAATTCCAAGTGTGAAGTAGCTCTGAAGAATTTGGAGAAGTAGAAGCCCAGATTCCACGTAATTCTTTATAATGGAACCTTGTAGTATTCGTGGATTGAGGCCTCCCATAACCCAATTTCCTTTTTTTATGTATCAGGAAAACGTCCGGACATTTTCTGGTGACTTGCAAGTACAAATTTTACATATCAATACTCATACATCCAGAAGTTTCCCAGAGATTTGGAATCAAAGATTGCTGGTTTCCCCTTAAGAATACGTCCTAAACATGTGGGAAACCCTAATCCCATAATCCGAATACCAAAAAGAATGTTCAGAAGTAGTTTCTGGACTACGAGGCAAACCTGAAGCCGGAATCACCTTAACAAACGGTGAGAAGATTCCTTGGATTGTGGAATCTGGCTTTTAGGACCGTGAACAAACGGACCAGTAGGCCAGATCTGAGTTACAACTATCAAGAGGCCCAACAGGTTCCTGGGGATCGGCAAAGACCGATTTGTTGTATGCATATAAGATGTAGTCTGAATAATATGGGGATCATATCTCCCAGATTCCACATATGCATCAAGCTAAAGTCCCTTTCGAATCCTAGGTATGAGCACTGCCTTAAGCCAGGGATAAGTGTAGCAATTGCCCAGATGTTTCCAAGTTACAGGGAAACAGAGATTCCTGGTTCTTATTTAGTAACACGTGTAGAAACTTTCAAGGGACACAGTGACCCAGATTCCTGTTTCGTTCTAAGCAAAACGCCAAGATGTTTCCTGTTGTCCTGGATGTCCAGACCTTTGTATGCCAATAGTAAGATGACAAGAATATTCCTGCGGACGTTGAATCTAAGATTCCTGGTTCCATCTCAAAAGCACCTCCTAAATAAAGTGAACAACTCAACCCTAAGTCCTAATTTCGAACAGCTAGACCACCAGAAGTTTCTGGAGTACCAGGTAACACTGAAGTCAGCGCTTACATGCAAAAAATCCGAGATGATTACATGTGTCCTGGAATCTGGCCTCAGATCTTCCGAGTATCTAAATGGACTTGTAGTACCAGATTCGCGTTCGCAATTATCAAGAGTACCAGAATGTTGCTGGAGTTCTGGAAAGAATGTTTCATAATATCAACATGGGAAACAGCTCTTAACATGAGGGTGCTCGAAGTCTGGATTAAAGTTTAGGCCTTAGGAAGACGTCCTGTAGATTTTCGGAATTGAAGTATCATGTAACCCAGAATCCTTTTTCATAGTTAGCAAGAGTCAGTGCAGTTTCGTGTATATGAGGACTCCCATTATCCAGATTCCAACGCCCAAAACCTGATAAGTGGTTATCTCTTAGCATGATGCTCTATAGCTTTTTGGGGTGGAGGACACGTGTAAACAAGATTCCTTATTTTTCCATAGCAATAGGTCCTGTAATATTCTGTATATGAGGACTCACATTACAGAAATTCCTGCTTCATTCTCAGCAAGATGCTGAGACATTTCCTGGTGACCTAGAATTCCAGTTGATTGCCTATCAAGAGAAAGACTCCCAAAGTTCTTGTCAAATTCTAACCCAAGATTTCTGGTTCCCTTTTCAAAGGACACCCTAAACTTATGGCGAAATAGAAGCCCAGATTGCTGATAAAACCTTATCAAGAGACCTTGTAGATTTAGGCGATTGAGAACTCCAAGAACCGTATTCCCTTACCGTTCTTAGCAAGATGCCCTGATTTTCCCTGTCTATGTGGATTCCAAAACTCTGTTTACAAAAATCAGATGCCCAGATTTTTGCTAGGGACGTGGAATCCATGATTCCTGGTTACATTTTAATAATTTGTACGAAATATTTGGCAACTGCAAAACCCTCGGCCCCTCTCCAAATAAAAGTACAAACGGAAATTTAAGGATTACCAATTCATCTTTAGACCTGACTTAAATCCACATACGGCAAGAAGATACTTTTGTTCTGGGAATCTGTCTTTAGTTGTCCCAAGGAACCTAAAGAACTTGTACTACCAGATACCCGTTTACAACTCTCAAGTGGACCAGAATGCTGCTGGAGTCCTGAAATGACTGATTCATAATACCCACAAGCCAAATATCTCTAAATCATAAGACGAGCTCGAAACCCTGATTCTTGTTTATCTCGTAGCAAGATACCCTGAGAATTTTTTGAATTGGGGACTCATGTATCACTGATTCCTTATTCTTCCTTAGCGAGGGGCCGTGTAGTGTCCTGTATATGAGGACTCCCTTTCCCCACTATCCTGTTTGGAAACCCTGATTCATTTTTAGCCCTTATCAAGATGTCATGTAGATATTGTGATGGAG
>NW_007234580.1:0-6541 GCF_000164805.1 Carlito syrichta
GAAATGCAAGGGTGAAATGCCGAGGAGTAAATACTGAATTATCCATTTGTATGTGATTGCTCAGTCAACCAAAAGTCCCCAGTGTACCCCTTAAAGAAAAAAAGAAATAAATCAATATTAACATTTTTCCTGAGGATACTATGTAAACTAATTACAGTTTGTAAAATTTCTATAAAATTCTAAGCCTTGTATGAAAAGACATGCATGTATTCATTATTATGTGTAATAGGATGGTGTCAAAACATGAACGCAAAAGGAATGTGTCTAAACATTACAATAATGTAAGTGCTAGTAAAAAAGACATACTTTTAGAGGAAAGTGCGCATCAGGGAAAAAGCACAGCACTAGAATTCCACTAAAGTCTGTCCCACCGAGTTCTTTGGAAAAAAATATGACCATCTCAAAAAAAAAAAATCGTTTCCCAAAATCATTGGGAAAGAAAACAGGCAAATCTCTACCCTGTTCTACAAAATTTCAGGAATGCTTCCTTTAACACAGACCTTAATAACTAAAATAGAAAAGTTGATGACAGGATTGATTGTTGTGTTTTGGCAGCTTCTGTCATTGGTCACGGTCTTTTTGAATCAGTTTGTAGTAAAAAATTAAACTGCCAGCCAGAAATTCAACGTTACTTAAGAAAAAATTACTTAGAAATTATTAGCTCCTGAAGAAGTGGTAAAGATAGTACAGGGAAATGATGTGTCCTTTTCATGTATTTCCCCCAATTGTTACATATTATATGATTATGGTCCAATATCAAAACCAGGTAGTTGATACGTCTGCATAATTCTGTGTAACTCTGCGACATGGTTAGAGACCTGTAACCACCAGCACAACCAAGAAAGAGAACTTCATTACCACAACAATCTTCCTCATTGCTACCCTTTATAGTTATACACAGCAACCTTTAATTCGCTTTCAAACTCTGCTATATCATCAGGTCCTCAGGTTCCTAGCTGGTCTGTCTTTTCTCCACTAAAAAAAAACAAAAACAAAAAACCCCAAAACCTTATGTTTGTATATACAATGTACTTTCTGAAATAAAGTTATCAGAAGGAACAGGTAAAAGACATGTACTTTGTTTTTCCAGAGTCAAAAGTTGGCAATATAATGGCAAATATAGTGTGCATGTACTCTTGAGTTATCCCAGTCATCTCTGGTAAAAGGAAGTTTTCTATTCACCCTCGCCTTTTTTTTTTTTTTTGCCAAGTATTGAATGAGAATTGAACTATCACTTATATTGCTGAATTTTTTTTAACAGTGAAAGAACAAAATTTGTAGAAGAAAGAATACAGTTGTAAAAAATTGAAGCAAAAATCCTAGAGAGAAGTGTGGCGGCATTTCTTTATGAGAATAATTTAGAGCAGTAAGGAAGAATTAAGTATATAAAGACATCATGACATATCAGAAATTTTTTAAACTGTATTGCTGAATCATAATCAAGTAAAAAAATATGTCGCACCATGTTTATCAATTCACTAGCTTGACGGACATTTGGATTGTTTCCAGTTCTTGACTACTATGAATAATTTTGCTATAAACATTTAAGTCTCAGAGTGGGCATATATTTTCATGGAGCTGAATTGCTGGGATGTATGGTAAATATATACTCTCACTTTTTAAGAATCTGCCAAATGATTTCCCAAGATGGTGGTAACATTTGCATTCCCACCAAAAAGTATAAAAATCCCAGTTTTTTCCAATCTATGAACATAGTATGTCTCTATATTTATTTACATCTGCTCTATTTTCCAACAGGTATGTTTTATAGTTTTCTATGAACAAGTCCTAAAAATCTTTTGTAAGATTTATTCCAATTATTTTATTTTCTTATGTTATTGTGAATGGAATTGATTTGTTAATTTATTCTCAGATTGTTACAAGTACATAGAAATAGGATTGATTTTTGTATATTAATGTTGTATCCTGTAAACTTGATAAACTTATTTATTAGTTCAGTACTGTACTTTTTTTAATTTAATTTAATTTAATTTAATTTTTTTTGAGTTGGAGTCTCACTCGGTCGCCCAGACTGGAGTGCAGTGGCTGCTCCCGGCCACCGCAGCCTCGACCTGCCGGGCTCCGGCGATCCTTCCGCCTCAGCCTTCCAAGTAGCCGGAATTACAGGCATGCGCTACCACGCCCAGCTGATTTTTTTGATTTATTGTAGAGATGAGGTCTCGCTGCCCAGGCGGGTCTCGAACCCGCGGGCTCAGGCAATCCACTCACCTTAGCCTCCCAAAGGCGCGGGATTACAGGCTGAGCCACCGAGCCCGGCAGTACTGTACTTTTTAAAGTAAATTTCTGGACTTCTTAGAAGATCTACATACAGGATCATGTTGTTGACACATAATAATATATGGAAAGACAGTACATTTTGTGCATCTTGCACACCTACATGTTTTGTTGAGTGTGCTAAGAATACAAAGCCCTGAATGCTCCTCTGTGGACTATTTTTTGATGGCTGTTTATGCAGTTGGTACTCTTGAGAGATGAGGTTACATCTTCTTCCAGACAAATAGCTGTCTTGCTTACTACCTGCTATAAAAGCAGTGAATTCTCCGAGATCATTATTTCTCAGCTGCAAGACAAGTCTGCTATGAGTGTAAAACTCATGTGTGCCCCCTTGCATATCTCCTGTGGGTTGGGGGATGAGGAAAACAGATACAAATATGCTAATATGCAGGCTGCTTACTGTTCCATAAACAATATAGTGCTCAGGTGGTCCTGAACTTTAATTTCAGCTATTCTAGTGTGTATAACACATTGTCTCATTATAATATTAACTTTATTTCTCTGGTGGTTAATGGTTTTAAACACTACATGTTGACCAAGGTAAGCAGTAACTGGAACTGACATGAATTGTTGATAGGAGTATGATATGTTTAAGGACTTTTATAAATAGTTTGATGGCTTCTTAAGAGTTTCACATACTAAAATTCCATTCCCAAAAGAAATATAAAAGAATGCTTATAGATGTTTATTCATAATACACCCAAACTGGAAATGAGTCACAAGTGTCCATTCAAAAGTGGATAAACAAAACTATATAATGAAAACTTACTTAACAATAAAAAAGAATACTCTACAAATACATGTAACAGCATGGATGGATCCCAGAAACCTCGTGCTTATTGAAAGAAACTGAATACACAAGCTTCTCAATGATTCTGATACTGTATGATTCCATTTGTTTGAAGTTCAAAAATACAAGCTAAATAATAGTGATAGAAGTAATGAAAGAATTTAGGACAGTGGTGGGTGGAAGGTGCCTAGGTAATGAATCAAAAGTATAAAAAAAGTTATAGGATGATAAACTAATCTATAACTTCTTTGGGGCTCTGGCTATATAGGAGTATGCCCATGCATTTAATTGTATACTCTTATCAATTCAAAAAAAATTTTAAATAATTTTAAAAGTGACCTAAGAGATTCAGATTAGCCAAATATTCTATGTTATCATGTTTAACCTATGCTAACATCTTTATGAATATTTTGTTTATTTGGATATCACTTTCCTTCATAGTACTAAAACTTATTTTAGATCAATTTTGATTGAATAAATTTCATGGGCTGGTGAAGCATAATGCTACTTGCACAAATATGTAAAATTAAATTTCCTACAAATCCACATATTTCTTCAAAAAGCATTTGCCACAGAACACATCATGCTTTTTTTCTGCCTGTACTCAGCTGAATCATTCAACTTTTGTAACAGACTCACACTGTTATATGTTACAAATCTGAGAAAAAAGTAAAAAAAAGATGTTACTGGACTTATTAGTTATAATAACTATTAGGAGGTACAGATTTTTAAAATTTGGTAACCAATATCCTCAGGCAAAATATTTTCCATTTTATTATGGCCCTTTTCAGGTCTCTTTACTGTACGTGTAAATTGGTACATTTAATGTTTAGGCCTGTTGGGAAGCTTAGTAATAAGAAGAGGAATAGGCAAAAATTTTGATTTTATGAAAAAATGTAGGTGAAAACTTAACTATTATAAGGTTAGCACTTTAAATATTTGTCACTTTAACATTATTATATCAGAGATGGACATTCTTTAGATTTTTATATTGCATACCCTTATCAATTTCTTTCTCTTAGATTCTCAATACAAAACAACTGAATTTCCCATCCTATTCTGTTTTGGGATATTACACTGTGCAGAGTAGTGGAAATTTCAGAGAGTTGAAGATCACATGCTATAACAAACCATTTATGGTCATTTCCCCAATATAATAATTCTGATTTTATGTGTTAATATGATTTTAAGGTATGGTACTAAGTTTTCAATAGAAGTTATAGTTTCTAAGGTCAGAAATAAATATATAATATTATAAGTCCCTTACAAAAATCCTGAGCCATTTTTAAAAATTAGAAATATTAGGTAAATATTTTCTCTGCCTTTCTATTATAGAAACTAGTCAGTGTTTTAAGGAAATGTGATTGGCTGGGAGGACATTTGGATAGTGAAGAAATACGAAGAATCAAGAGAAAAAAATCCAATACCTCCATTGGCTTTGTGTCTGCAGTAAGTCACATAAATTTCTGAAGTATCCCTTTCTATGAAATTAGTTCTCACATACCACTGTTAACTTCCATTCCAACCTATGGGCCTGCTCTCTGGCTGTACTTTTCACATCAGAGCTCATGGTTTCAGCTCTCATGAGTTATTAATAAAGTATTGCTTCTGACTGGGAATGAGAGTTCATGCAAGCACTTTCTGGAAATGGAAAAAGGAAGACAAAATATATACATGCCTTTGCTTAGCCTGTTTTAGATTGCTTCCAGCAATACTATCCATTTCATCTCTGCTTCTGCACCCCTATTTCACACTAACAGAAGAGAGTATGTAGTTATTAAAATGGAAAGTAGTCTCATATAAAAATGCTGCCGATCAACCAGTCCAATGAATTGTTCACAACTCAAGGTATAGTTAATCATAAAAAGAAAAAATTGATAAGCAAAAGGAATAACTAGACACTAGTATGAGTTCTGAGATGTTTACATTTTTAAGCTTTCGCCTTAAATAAACTTGAATCATACAGTTTTCTTAAGGTGATAGTTAAGAAAAATGAAAAATAAAGTTTTCTTTTCGTTTTTGCCTTTTTGGTATAGAATGCATCATCATCTTTTAGGAATCTAGAAAGACTTGGCAACTTGCAATTCTAGGAAATATCATGCAAACTTACTGACAGCAAAGTCAGGTTTAAAAATCAAGCCCAAATTTCAAAAACTTTATGTTTTATATAATGGTACTGATTTTTCTGCAGTTAGTGTGTATGTATGTATAGATGTACTTAATTACATACATATATTGATAATATCAACATTTATCAATTTTACAAAATGATATATATAAATTAATCAAACACATGTGATTACTTTTCCATCCCTTTGTGCTTCTTTGCATAAAGAGTTAAGAGCGCTGTTTGAATATTATAGCAAAATAGGATATATACATAGCCTTCAAATCATGAATTTCTAGAGGAAACATGAAGAGATTTCCATTATCACTCCCATAAATTAGGACTGTTAAAATCATATTTTGGATTGATAATGCTTTCAAGAACTATGATTTTTTATTTTTGTTGGATTGTAGTTCACTGAAGAATCTGACAGGAAGAGTGAGAATTGTGGTGGAAAGTTAGCAGTCTGGCTGAGACCCTAGGACTCGGGCCCTTCTTCTTTGGGTCCAGGTCACCGGGTGATTTCCACACCCTCCTCCTACTTCCCTGAGTCATCCTTCTCACAACACTTCACAGACCTCTGCTTGTTGCAATCTCTTTTCTAAAATGTATTTTACATAAATTTATTTATGTATCTGAACTGTAGTATGAATTCACTTTTAGATATATATAGATACCCCAAACCATGCAATTCTTTATTCTGGTTAGGGAAAATAACAAATCAGTTAAAAACTATTTTGGCAAGCAATCTAAATTGATTCTAGAATCTTCTTACAGCTTTTCTGCAATAGGAAACAGACAGTGGTAAGATGGTACACTGAAATTCTTCATGGAAGCTATGACATTCGGGGCATTTCTAAATCTGAATAAAATTTTTGAAAATTCAGCAGCTTTGAGCAACATAAAAAATACATAGGAAGGTACATGGAAGGAAAACCATGTTCTCTAAACCCCTGTAATGCTAAACTTTCTAAATAGAACACAACTTTTAAAAACTGAAAAAAAAGTTCTATGATATAAAAAAATACAACTTCTGTGCCAGGTCACATTCAAAATTTTTAAAAGCTAAAATTATAGTATAGAAGGAATTATCAGTACAATCACAATCATCATCTCCGTTTTATATTCTTCAGTGTGAGCCATGGAGATTGCTATACCAATTGACATATTTAAAAATCAAATGGGATTATGGTAATAGTCCTGGATCAGTTCGTTGTAAACAGAAAATATGCATATATATTTCACCGGAAGGAATAATCCTAAATGGTGATTTTCTACAAAACATTATGTATAAAATTAGGTATGAAATTGAACTTTAATTTCCAGTGAAGTACAAATAAGATAGCAAA
>NW_007234581.1:0-6573 GCF_000164805.1 Carlito syrichta
TCGGTGGAGGCTGCAGGGGCTGAGAGCGGACCCCAGTGCTATGGCCTGAGAGACAGAGTGGGACTCCAATTCAGAAAAATATTGACAACCACCACCACCACAAACACAGACCAGGCTCAGGGGTGCAGTCTAGCATCCTGGCCCTTCAGAGGCCCAGGAGAGAGGACAGCAGGAGCCTGTGGGTTTGGCACCATTCTTGGACATGGTGCAAGACCTCATATCGGCTATCAAAAATAAATTCAAAGATTAACTGTGTGTGGTGGCGCAGGCCTGTGGTTTCAACCATTCTGAAGATGGATGCAAGAGGATCGCTTGAGCCCCACCAGGGGAGTCTGAGGTGACTGTTAGCATGCTCCTGTGCTCAAGTCTTACAGATGGGAATTTGACTCCAAATAATAATAATCACCACCACCACCACCACCCCTGCCACCCAGCATGAGGTGTCACCCTCAGGGATGGGAGATGAAAATGCACTTACTGGCCTGTCATTCAATGGAGATTTCACATGTGGCCACTGGGCACTTCCATCCTGCACCTTTGGCCATGCACCCCAGAAGGTCTGCCTCCACACTCCACATTTGTGCCCCACAGTAAAGATGTGTGTAAACTCACAGAACAGACGGCCTTGAGCTAGGGCGGACATTGGGCAAAGAGCGTAAGGCTGTTCAGCAATGCCACCACCAGTCCTGGTTCTGGTCACCCTGTCTTCCACGTTTGGAGTGGGGAGGAGCCCTTTCTCTCCCTATCACACCATTGTCCCATACCTACGCAGACTATTCCTTGGGGAGCCATGGACACCCATCTTGATGCATGTGGGAGGTGTCTTTTTTGTTGCAAAAGTCTCCGTGTGCCAGGATGGAGCATAGGGGCATGATTGTCGCTCTGGGGCTTCGACCTCTGGGCTCAGGTGGTCCTTTTGCCTCAGCCGCTGAGCAGCTGAGACTCCATGGGCCATCACACCTGACCCGAATTTGGAGACCTTACACCAAATTGTGGTCTGGCAATGTCGCCTGGGCTTATCTCCAAACCCTGGGCTCAAGCAGCTTCTCACCTCAGCCTCCCTGTGTGCAGGGCTGACAGCTGTGATCCATGGTGCCTGGCTTGAACGTGCACGTTCTGTTGGCCAGGGTGACACAAAGGAGCACCCTGGGATGGAGGCCACCACATCCCAAGTAGCCAGGACTGAGGGTGCCACCACACGCGACTCCGGTGTTTGCATCCTGGGGAGTGACAAGGTCTCGCAACGTGGCCCAAGCTGGTCTCAAACTCCTGGTTCCAGCAGTCCCCCGCATTGGCCTCCCAAAGCCACAGTCCAATTGTCTGCTGATCCACCATCTTTTGGGAACTCTAAGCCCAAGCCTGTGGCCTCCGTCCAAAATGATCTCTGTCCACAATGATTCCAACTCCATACAGAAATGGATGCTCTTCTTTTTTTTCCCTTTTTTCCTTTTTTTGAGTCAGAGTCTCACTTCATCGCTCAGGCTCAAGAGAGGGGGCTCAATCCTGACCACTGCAGCCTCAAGCTGCCAGGCTCCAGCAAGCCTGACATGGCATTCCGAGGAGCTGGAATGACAAGCACACGTAACCATGTCCGGCTCATTTGGGATGGAAGGGAGAGATGAAGTCTCGCCGAGTTCGGGCCGGCGGCTGGCCTCGGCCACTGAAAGTGCTGTGATGACGAGGCTGAGCCCCCAAGCCCCGCCTCATTCCTTCATTGAAAATGAACGAGAAAGCCTGGAGTGGTGGCCCATACCTGGAATCCCAGTGCTCTGGGAGGCTGAGGCTGGAGGATGGTTGGAATCCAGGAGCCCAAGGCCAGCTTGTACCACACAGGGAGACCCCATCTAGTACCCATTCAAACAGGGGGTGTGGGATTGACGTTCCCCTTGTTCAGGCCACTCTGGAGGCTGAGGTGGGAGGATCACCAGAGGCCACGGTGTTGAGGTTGGTTGTGAAACACTGTCTTGTCCCTGGATCCAAGCCTGAACCACAGAGGTAGTCCCTGTCTCCAAATATATCAGAATCGTACACAGATTCTCAACTGCGAGTGGTCTGTTCACAGGGTGACTGGCATTAGAGACAAAAAATGGGATTGGGTGGAAGAAATATCCCTGGGTGAAGGATGTTTCTCTGGGCTTTCTTGGCAGAAGGCCCTCATTGCCAATTCTGTTGTTTGGCCTGCCAGGGGCACATTTCTCACCTAGGAGAGAAGAGTTGACAGGAATGTGGCCAGGGAACCTTGGTAACTCCCGCACCAAATCGGAGCAGCCATTGGAGAGGTAGGGTTTGGAAGTTGCTGAGCGTGGGTGACCCTAACATTTGGGGGAGTGGGGGTGGACAGACTGAGGGTAGAATGTTTGTAAGAGAATGAATTTCTTTCTTTCTTTCTTTCTTTCTTTCTTTCTTTCTTTCTTTCTTTCTTTCTTTCTTTCTTTCTTTCTTTCCTTTCCTCACTAGGTTGCTCAGGGTGCTCTCAAACCACACAACTTAGGCCATCCTGTCAGGATGGGCATCCCAAACTTCTGCAATCACAGGCTTTCCATTTGGTCCAAAATCTGGTCTTCCTGACTTGTCTTGAACTCTGGGCCAGAGGCGATCCTTCTGCCAAGAACTGCCCTCAACCAAAGTTTTCTGTGATTTGCTTGGGGTGGAGTTGGGGGATTGCTATGGTATTCAGTCTGGTCTTGAGCTCCTGGGCTCTGGTCATGTTCCTGTCTTGGCCTCCTAATAAGCTGAGGAGACAGGTGTGAGTCACCCGGCCATCACCACCCCCTGTATATTTGAGAGTCAAGCCCTCCCTTTCACCGTGGTGGCCCCTGGGAGGAAGGAGGGGATTGACCCTAGGGAATGTGGTTGGTGGAATGGTGGTGCCCATGTGGAGACACGTCCCTGCACCAGCGATCTCCCATGGGAGGGCTTGGTAGGTGACTCTGGCCCAACTCTCTGGTGTCCCGGGTTGTTGGAAAGCAGTGGGCCTCGTGGGGGGGGCCCTGAGAAAACTGTGTAGGCCAGGAGTAGGGCCTCACACACTCATCTCAGCACTCTGGGAGGCTAAGGCGATTGGGAAGTCTGTGACCCAGGTTCGAGACCAGCACGGGCACTTTGTTGAGACCTCATCTCTACAAGAAGACAAAAAATGAGCCAAGCATGGTGGCACAGGCCTGTCGTTATGGCCACTTGGGAGACAACAGGAGAAGGATTGTTGGTGACCCTCTGGTGGAGGCCATGGTGGCAGAGAGCGGGCCCCGGTGCTCTGTCCTAGGTGACTGATTAGGACTCCTTCTGAGAAAAATAATACCAAACACCACCACCAACACAACCACAGGCTGGACTCAGAGGCTCAGCATGGCATCCTGGCCCTACGGAGACCCAGCCTGAGCTTGCAGGTTCAACATCAGCCCAGGACACTGGGCGAAACCACATCTCGGCCATCAATAATAAGTCCAAAGATTATCCGGGTGTGGTGGTGCAGGTCTGTGATTCCAGCCACTCAGGGATCCAAGGTGGGAGGATCGCATGAGTGTGGAAGCTGGAGTCTGCGTTGGCAGTGAGAGTGCCCCTGCCCTCTGGGCTGGGCGACAGAGAAGGATTCCGACTCCAAATAATAATCATCACTACCACCACCACCGACACCACTCCTGACACCCAGTGCAAGGAGTCTCCCTCAGGGATGGGAGAGGAAAAGGCACTTTCTGGCCTGTTGTTCGTGGGAGGTTTCAAAGGTGGCCACTGGGCATTTCCTTCCTGTGCTTTCAACCACGTGCCCCAGAAGACTGGCCTCCACCATCCACCCTCGTGCCCCATGGCAAAGACATGTGTGAGCTCACAGAACAGACGCACCCAAACTAAGGTGGCCATTGGGCACAGAGAGATCAAGGCAGTATGGCAATGCCAAGGGCAGTCCAGGTTACGATCGCCCTGTCTGCCACCCTTGGGCAGGGTTAGGGCCCCTTCCTCTGTCAATCACTCCATCATCCTCCGCTCACATGGACATTTCCCTGGGGAGCCATGGTTGCCCATCGTGTTGCACGTGGGAGGAGTCTTTTAGGTCACCAGAGTCTCCATTTACTAGAATGGGGCACGGCAGCATGATTGTGGCCCCCGAGGCCTCGATCTGTGGTACCCACGTGTCCCTCCCAGGCCCAGTTGCTAATTTAGGGTCAGAGTTCCCCAGCATCAATAATTTAAGCAACCTATTATCTCAGTCATTTGCCATTCTGGGAAGATAAGGGAGGCTATCAGTTACCATACGTGACTGATATGTGAGTTTTATATGTGAGCTTTATACGTGAGTTTAAACAACCTGAAATATCAAGGGATCATTCTGATATTTTAGGTAAATTAAAACATGTTGGAGGAGAAGTAGAACAACTTGAAAAAGAAAAATTTTTGATTAATAACAGTTTTGACTTGTGATGAAAAAAGAGTGGGGCCTCCTAAAAAGATGAATAATTAGCAAAAACAGCAATAATCTTAGCATCCCAAGTAACAGGCTGGAACACTAAAGGGTATGGGATATAAGCCCAATAAGATTTTTCCAAATAAATACAACCTACCTCGCATGCTTTAATAGCCAGCATAGCAAAAAAAAAAAACACACAAAAAACAAAAAACAGTACAATGAGTGAGGTAAGTGTTTTGGAGGGTGAACCAGATCCTTGGCATCATGGTTGAGTGCCTTGATTTGCCCGTATGTCGGTGGTCTACACTGTCTAGTCAAAACAGCTTGGCAGTAATGTCTGGATTGAGAAGTGGGAGACGACAAATGATGAGATATCATCAGTCGAGTGGGTGGTGGTGGAAGTGGTTGTTGAATGGTGAAACATTTCAGCTTTGGCACCAGCACCTTCTCTTCATCATCTGCATTCTGCTCAGCCTGATGGTGTGATTTATGTCTTGTCTGGCTGTAACTCGACAGGGGTGGGGGGCTGGAAATGTATAATTAGATGATCCTGTACCAAAATAGGTTAGGGTAAATCCTGGGGAAAAACACAAGCATATCCTGTCCCACATGATAAAAGGACATCAGACCTCTTCCATTAACCTGTAAGAAGATCTTTCCATTTGACCATTGGTTTAAGAGTATTCTCAGGGCTCCAATGTCTTATCATAGCTGAATGTGCTTGAGAGTGCAAATTGAGATGATTAATTACAAACATAGCATGATTTATGACATGATGGGGAGAATTATATTTGAATTCCCCTTTCTGCAATTTAATTATTTAATTTTTTAACGTTTGTGAGTTCTCTCGAATATAGCTTGACCTTGAGGATTATAGGGAATTCCTGTAGAATGAGAGATGACACACTGGGTACAAAACGACTGAAAAGCTTTTGATGCATAAGCAGGAGCATTATCAATTTTAATTGTTTAGGAATACCCAGCTGTAAAAAGCAAGAGAATAAATGTTAGACTACATCTTTGTAGGCTTCCCCAGTACAGGGCGAGGCTAAAATTACATGGGAAAATGGATCCACTATCACATGTAGAAATGACAATTTTCCAAAAGTTTGGAAATGAGTAACATTCATTTGCCACAAAACATTAGGGTTTAATCCACGGGGATTTACTCCTGAGGGGAGGGGTTTATTAGAAGTAGGACACAAAGTACAATTTTTTATGATTTGTCTAGCTGTTTCTCTTGGAATGTGAAACTGGTGCCTTAAAGCTGCAGCATTTGGGTGATGAACTTTATGAGATTACTGAGCTTGATTGACTAAAGAACCTACAAGGAGAAGGCACATGACAGATTATGTCAAGGCATTTGCTAATTGATTACCTTGATGCAGAGGTCCAGGGAATTCTGAATTTAATCTAATATGACCTATGAAAAATGGTTGCTTTCTAACAATTATTAGTTGCTGTAATTTGATAAGTAAATCAAGAATAGTTACCTTATTAACAGAAATGGTGGCTTTTTAAAATATGAGACAACAGCCCTTTTATATAACAAGTATCAGTACAGAAAGACAATATTCTCCTCTTAAATCAAGACGGTCACAAATCACAATACCTGTGGCTCTGGCTCCACTTGGTAGAGGTCTTTTGGTGCCAACGTGCAAATTTAAATTATCTGGATACTTTTCTTCTTGATACCAAGCTTCTTCTTCTTTTAAGCTTTCCTTATCTTCAGTGGGTAGAGGATCATCAACAACAGGAGCAGTGGTTAACTTTGCCTGGGAAAGAACAGGGATTAGTAAGGACTTTCTTTCACCTGGTTCCACTTTTACTCCTATGGTCATTTTATCAATCTCTTGTTGTGGATCTAAGACAACTCTAATTATATTCCATAATGTAAAAGTATCTAGAGGCACTTATTCCTGACCATGGAGAGTGTGATAAACTTTCAATTTTTCCCCAACCTCTTCCATGTTTCTAAATTAACAATGCCTTCTTCAGGGAACCTGTTCTTGCACAAAATGGAGAAGGAAGATAATATGTAGAGGAAATTTTAATTCCTCTTTTAGAAAGCATATGTGTCAAAATACTTATGAACAACTTTTTTTCTTTAAATTCACTCTGGCCCATGTGCATATCATGGCTCCAAAGCTGCTTACCCTTCCTAGATTGCT
>NW_007234582.1:0-7946 GCF_000164805.1 Carlito syrichta
AGTTAGTAATTGAATCTGCTAGTTAAGTCAACTGGCTTGCTAGGTAACTTGCTAGTTATGTCAGCTATTTAAGTCAGCCGGGTAGCTAGTTAAGTCTGTTAGTTGTCAGCTGGATAGCCAACTGCCAAGAAGGATAGCTAGTTTTAAGTCAGCTGGCTAGCCAGCTGGCTAGCTAGTTAAGTCACTTACTTAACTCAGCTTGCTGACCAGCAGGATGGCTAGGTAGTTAGGTAGTTAAGACAGTTAGCAAGCCAACAAGTTAAGTAGGTAGGTAGCTAGTCAAGTTAGCTGGCTAGCCATCCATCATCTAGCTATGTCAGCTTGTTAAGTCAGCTAGCTATACAGTTGTCCAGCTAGGTAGCTAGATAGTTAAGTATGCTGACTAGCCAGCTGTCTACTTCGTGAAGTTAGCTAGTTAAGTCAGCTGGCTAGCCTGCTGGCTAGCTATGTAGCTAGGCAATTAAGTCATCTGGCTAGCCAGGTGACTAGCTAAGTAGCTAGCTATTTATGTCTGCTGTCTAGTCAGCTTGCTTGCTAGTTAAGTCACCTAGTTAATTCAACTGACTAGTAAGCTGTCTAGCTAGGTAACTTGCTAGTTAAATCTGCTGGATACACAGCTGGCTAGCTAGCAAAATCACCTAGGAATTCAGTTGGATAGCCAGTTGACTAGCAATGTAGAAAGCTAGTTAATTCAACTGATTAGAAAGCAGGAAAGCTAGTAAAGACAGCTAGTTAAGTCAGCTGGCTAGCCAACTCTCTAGCTAGGTAGTGAAATAATTGTCTGTTTCCTAGCCAGCTGGCTAACTAAGTCAATTTGTTAAGTCACTTGATATACAGTTGGCTAGAGAGGTAGAGAGCTAAAGTCAGCTGGCTAGCCAGTTTGCTAACTAGTTAGCTAGCTTGTTATGTCAGCTGTCTACCCAGCTGGTTATATAGTTCAGTCATCTAGTTAAGTTAACTTACTAGACATCTGGCTCCCTAGGTAGTCTGCTAGTTAAGTCAGCCGGCTAGACAGCTGGCTAGCTAGATAAGTGACCTAGCTTATTCAGCTGAATAGCCAGCTGGCTAGCTATGTAGCAAGCTAGTTAATTTAACTGGTTAGGTAGCAGGCCAGCTAGTTAAGACAGCTAGTTAAGTCAGCTGGATAGCGAGTTGACTGGCTAGTAAGTGATCTAGTTAAGTCAGTTGTCTAGCCAGCTGGCTATCTAATTAAGTCAGCTAGTTAAGGCAGTTGGCTATCCACGTGTCTAGAGAGCTAAAGCGCTAGTTAAGTCAGCTGTCTATCCAACTGGATATCTAGTTAAGTCAGCTAGTTTAGTCACCTGACTTCGAGCTACCTAGCTAGTTAATCAACTAGTTAAGTCAGGTGACTAACCAGCAGGATAGCTAGTTAAGTCACGCTAAGTAAGTTGTCTAGCCACCTCCCTAGCTAGTTAAAAATCTAGTTAATTCAGATGGCTAGACAGCAGGCTAGCTAGTTATTTCATCTAGTTTAGTCAGCAGGTTAGCTAGGTAGCTAGCAGTTATGTCATCTAGCTAGCTTGTTAAATCATCTAGTTAAGTTGGCTTCTAGCAAGATATCTAGCTAGATAGCTAGCTAGTTATTTCAACTAGTAAATTCATCAGGCTAACTAGTTAGCCAGCTTAAGTCAGCTAGTTAATTCAGCTGGCTAGCTAGTTAAGTCAGCTAGCTAAGTCAGCTGGCTAGACAGCTGCCTAGCTGTATATCTAGCTAGCTAAGTCAGCTGGCTAGCCAGCTGGCTAGCTAGTATGTAACCTAGTTAACTCAGCTTGCTAGTCCACTTGTTAGCTAGGTAGCTTGGTAGTTAATTCAGCTGGTAAGACAGCAGGATATATAGGTAGCTGTCTAGTTAAGTCAGCTGGTTAGCCACCTGGCTAGCTAGAAGTTTCAGCTAGTTAAGTCAGTTGGCTAGCCAGCTGGCTATCTAGATATGTCAGCTTGTTGAATTAGCTGGCTTGCCAGCTGGCTAGCTAGTTAAGTCAGCTAGTTAATTCAAGTGGCAAGTCAACTAGATAGCTAGGTACTTCGCTAGTTAAGTCAGCTGGCTAGCCACCTGACTAGGTAGGTAGCTAGCTAATTATGTCAGTTGGTTAGCTGGCTGGCTAGCTAGTTAAATCAGCGAGTTAAGAGAGCTGGCTAGCCGGCTGGCTAGCTAAATGACTAATTAGTAAAGCCATTTTGCTAGCCGGATGTCTATCTAGTTAACTCAGCTAGTTAAGTCAGCTGGTTAGACGGCTTGCTAGCTAGGTGGCTGGCAATTTAAGTCACCTTGTTAGCAGGCTGGCCATGTAGGTAGCCAGCTATTTAAGCCAGCTGGCTAGCTGGCTGACCAGCAGTGTGTCTGGCTAGTTAAGCTGACTGGCTATCCCAATGTCCAGCCTGTGGCTGGCTATTTATACTGGTTGGCTTTCCAGGTGGTGAGCCCACTGGCTAGCTAGCCAGTTGCCTAGCCAGCACGTCAGCAAGGTAGGTAGCTAGTTACGACTTGTGGCTAGCTGTGTAGCCAACCAGGTAACTAGCTAGTTAAATCAGCAGGTTCACCAGCTAACCAGCCTATTAGCTAGTCAGCTAGATAGCCAGCTAGCATGGTAAGTGAGCTAACAAGTCAGCTAACTATTCAGGTACCTAGTTAAGTCAGCTAGTTAGTCAGGTTCCTAGTCAGCTAGCAGGTTAAGTCAGCTAGATAGTTAAGTCTGCTAGCAAATCAGCTAGTTACTTAGCTAACTAGACAGCTAGCAACTCAGCTACCTGGTGAGATTACTAGCTCCCTCGCTTTACATCAGATCAGCTAAGTAGAAAGCTCACTCGCCTGCCAACTGGTCAGCAGACTAGTCATCTTGCACGCCAGCCAACAGGCCAACTAACTTGTTGGTTCACTCACAGGCCAACAGGTCTGCTAAATAGTCGGCTCACTCACCAGCCTACTAGTTAAGTCAACTCACTGCTTGGCTCACTAGCCAGCCGACTAATTATGGCCTTGCATGCATCAGCTCACTTGCCAGCAGACTAGTTAATTCAGCTGACCAGTCGGCTCTCTCACTGGACAACTAGTTACGTCAGCTCACTTGTCTGCCCACTCGCTGGCTGACTAGTTAAGTCAGCTAATCATCCGTCCTACTAGCCAGCCATCTTGTCAAATCAGCTAACCAAATGGCTGACTAGTGGGTTAACATGTCAGCTGACAAGTTAAGTCAGCTAAATAGACTCCTGACTAGTTAGGTCAGCTAACTAGTCGGCCAACTAGTCGGCCGACTAATTAGGCGAGCAAACTACGCAGCCAAATAATAGCCCAAACTAACTATGGGGCCAAATCGTCAACCAACTCTTTAACCAAGCTAAATCGTCAGCTGATTATTCGGCCAAAGAGTTAAGTGAGCTAACAAGTTGGCCGAGTAGTCAGCCAACGTGTTAAACCAGCTAGCTAGTCTGCCGACTCATCAGGCAACAAATTAATTCACCTAGCTAACTCGTTAACAAACCAGTTAAGTCAGTTAATTAACTCGTTTACCAACTAGTTAGAACAGTTATCTAAATCACTAACCAACTCATTAATTTAGCTAGCTATTTTGTTATCCAACAAGTTAAGTCAGCTATATAAGTGAGCTAGCTAACTAGCTAGCTATCTAAGTAAGTCAAGTCACCTAGCCCACTAGTTAGCTAATTATTTAAATCAGCTATGTAAGTATGCTGCCTAAATAGTTAGCTAATTAATTAAGTTAGTTCATTATTCAGCTAGTTAAATAGTTAGCCAACTATTTAATTTACGTAGTTAATTCAGCTAGCTAACTAGTTAAGTCAGTCAGTCAGCTAGTGAAATAGTTAACAGCTAGCTGTCAGCTAATTAAGTCAGCTTCTAATTTAGTCTGCTGGTTAAGACAGTGAGCTAGCTAGTTAGCTAAAGGTTTAAGTCAGCAGGTTGAGTCAGGTAGTTAGCTAATTAACTAATGGGTTAGATCAGCTGGTTGAGTCAGCTAGCTAGCTAGTTAGCAAACGAATTGAGTCAGCTGGTTGAGTAGGCTAGCTAGCAAGTTAGCTAATGAGTTAATTAAGCTGGATGGTCAGCTAGCTAACTAGCTAGCTAAGGAGTTAAGCAGCTGGATGAGTCAGCTAGCCTGCTCATTAGCTAATAAGTCAGATGATTAAGTCACCTAGCTAGCACGTTAGTATGATTCGCTAACTAGTTATCTAGCTGGTTAAGTCAGTTAGCTAGCAAGGCAGCTTACTATTTAAGTCAGCTTGTTAGCTATGTAGCTATCTAGTTAGCTAACTATTTAAGCCAGCTGACAAACTAGATAGCTAGTTAGTTAGCTAACTTAAGTCATCTGGTTACCTAGGTAGTCGCTAGTTAAGTCAGTTGGTTAGCCAGCTGACTAACTGGTTAATTCAGCTAGTTAAGAGAGCTGGCTAGCCAACTGTCTAAGTGGGTAACTAGCTAGTTAAATCAGCTAGATTGCTACCTGGCTAGCTAGTGATGTCAGCGAGTTAAGTCAGCTAGCTAGCCAACTGACTAACTGGTTTAGTCAGCTAGTCTAGTCAGCTGTCTAGTCAGCTGGCTAGGTAGGTAGCTAACTACATATGTAAGCTTGTTGACCAGCAGGGTAGTTTTTTAATTCAGCTAGTTAAGTCAGTTGGCTAACCTGCTGGCTAAGTAGAGAGTAAGACAGGTGGTTAGCAAGCTTGCTAGCTTAAGTCAGCTAGGTAATCAGCTGGCTAGCCAGCTGGCTAAATATGTAGCCAGCTAATTAAGTCAGCTGGCTAGCCAGATGACTAACTGGTTATCTCAGCTACTTAAGTCAGCTGGCAACCAGCTGGCTAGCAAGTTAAGTCAGGTAGTTAAGTCAGCTGGTAACCAGCTGGCTAGCTAGTTAAGTCAGCTCATTAAGACAGTTGGCTATTCACCTTGTTAGCTAGCTAAAAACTAGTTAAATCAGATGGCTAGCCATCTGGCTAGTTGTTTCAGCTAGTTAAGTGAGCTGACTATCTGGAACGCTAACTATATAAGTCAGCTAGTTATGGCAGCTAGGTAGCAAGTTAAGTCATCTAGTTAAGTCAACTGGCTAGCTAGATAGCTAACTAAATAGCTAGCTAGTTAATCCAGCTACATAACCCAGCTGGCTAGCTAGGTAGCTAGCTGTTTAAGTCAGCTAGTTAAGTCAGCTTGCTAGCTAATTAAGACAGCGAGTTTTCAGCTGGATGGTCAGCTGCCTAGCTGGGTCACTACCTAGTTAAGTCAGCTGACTATCCAGTTAGATAGCAAGTTATGTAACCTAGTTATGTAAGCTCACTAGCCAGCTGCTTACCTAGGTACCTAGGTAGATAAGTCAGCTGGCAAGGCAGCAGGATATGTAGCTAGCTAGATAGTGAAGTCAGTTGACTATCCAGCTGGCTAGCTTGGTACCCAGGAAGTTGAGACAGCATGCTAGCCAGCAGCCTATGTAAAGTATCCTAGTAAAGTCAGCTGACTAGACAGATGGTGAGCTAGGTAGCTTGCTAATTTAGTCAGCTGGCTAGACAGAAGACTAGTTAGTTAAGTCACCTTGTTTAGTAAGCTGGCTAACCATCTGGCTAGCTATATAGCAAGCTAGTTAATTCAGCTGACTAGCAAGTAGGCCAGCTACTTAAGACATCTAGCTAAGTCAGCTGGCTAGCTAGCTGGCTAGCTAGGTAGTGAGCTACTTATGTCAGTTGGCTAGCCAGCTGGCAACCTAATTAATCACCTAGGTAAGTCAGCTGGCTAGACAGCTAGCTAGCTAGGTAGAGAGCTGGTTATATCAGGTGGCTAGACAGCTGGATAACTAGTTAATTCAGTGGTTGAGTCAGTTGGCTAGTCAGCTCGCTAGCAGGTTAATTCAACTAGTTATGTCAGCTGACTAGAAGGGTAGCTAGGTAGAAAGCTAGTTAAGTCAGCTGACTAGCCAGCTGGCTAGTTATTTACATCAGCTAGTTAATTCAGCTGGCTTCCCTGCTTGCTAGTTAGGTAGCTAACTAGTTAAGTCAGCTGGCTAGCCAGCTGGCTAGCTGGTTAAGTCAGCTAGTTAATTCAGCTGGACAGCCAGCTGTCTTGCTAGTTATGTCAGCAAGTTAAGTCAGCGGGCCTGCCAGCTGGCTAGCTAGTTATGTCAGCTAGTAAATTCAGCTGGCCAGCCAGCTGGCTAGCTTGGTAGCTAGCTAGTTAAGCAGCTAGTTAAGTTAGCTGGTTATCTAGGTATCTAGCTAGTTATCTCAGTTAGATAAGTCAGCTGGATAGCCAGCTACCTGACCTAGCAGGGTACCTAGCTAGTTAAATTAGCTGGATAGCCAGTTGGCTATCTTGTTAAATCACGTAGTTATGTCAGCTCATGGGCCACCATGCTAGATAGTTAGGTAGTTAAATTGGTTGGCAAGCCAGAGGGCTATGTAGGTAGTTCACTAGTTCAGTGTGCTGGGTAGCCATCAGGCTATCTTGTTATGTCAGCTAGTTAAGTCAACTGGCTATCAATCTGTCTAGCAAGGTACGTAGCTAGTTAAGTCAGCTGGCTAGCCAGCTGGCTACTTCGTTAAGTCACCTAGTTAAGTTAGCTGGCTGGGCTGCTTGTTATCTAGGTATCTAGGAAATTAAGTTAGCTGGCTTGTGAGCTGACCAGCTAGTAATGTCAGCTAGTTTAGTGTTCTGGCTAACCAGCTGATTAGCTAATTAAGCCAGTTGGTGAAGTCAGTTGTCTAGTCTTCTGGCTAGCAAGTTAAATAGCTGGTTATGTCAGATGGGTAGCCAGCTGGCTCACTAGTTATTTCAGCTAGTTACGTCAGCTGGCTAGCTAGGTAGTTAGGCAATTAAGTCAGCAGGCTAGCCAGGTGTCTAGCTAGTTAAGAAAGCTGGCTAGCCAGTTAGCAATCTAGTTTGCTAGCTTATTATGTCAGCTGTCTAACCAGCTGGTTAACTAGATAAGTCACCTACTTAAATCAGCTGAGAAAACAGCTAGTTACATCAGCTGACTAGCTACATAGCTTGCTACTTAAGTCAGCAGGCTAGACAGCTGAGTAGCTAGATAAATCACCTAGCTAATTCAGCTGAATATCCAGATTACTAGCTATGTTGCAAGCTAGTTAATTCAACTAGCTAGAAAGCAGGCCAGTTAGTTAAGACAGCTAGTTAAGTCAGCCGGCTAGAAAACTGGCTGTCTAGGTAGTTACCTAGTTAAGTCAGTTGGTTAGCCAGCTGTCTAACTAGTTATGTCAGTTAGTTAAATCATCTGGCTATCCATGTGGCTGGAGAGGTAGAGAGTTAGTTAAGTTAGCTGGTTAGCCGCCTGGATATCTAGTTAGGTCAGCTAGTATATTCACATTCCTGGCCTGCTGCCTAGCTCGTTAATCAACTAGTTAAGTAAGTTGGCTAACCAGCTGTCTAGCTATTTAAGTCACCCCGTTAAGTCAGTTGGCTAGCCAGCTTGCTAGCTAGTTAAGAAGCTAGTTATGTCAGATGGCTAGACAGCTGCCTAGCAAGTTATTTCAGCTAATTAAGTCAGCTTGCTAGCTAGGTAGATAACTAATTATGTCCGCTAGTTTTATCAGTCAGCTAGCTAGTTAAAACAGCTATTAAAGTCACCTAGCTAGGTAGCTAGCTAGTTATTTCAGCTAGTAACGTCAGCAGGCTTGCTGCATAGCTAGATAGTTAAGTCAGCTAGTTAAGTCATCTGGCTAGCCACCTGCCTTGCTGGGTAGCTAGCTTGTTAAGTCAGTTGGCTACCCAGGTGACTCACTACTTAAGTCACCTAGTAAGTCAGCTTGCTAGCCAGCTGTTTAGCTAGTTAGCTATGTAGTTAAGTCAATTGTCAAGCCAGCGAGATACATAGGTAGCTAGCTATATAAGTCAGCTGGTTTGGCAACTGTCTAGCTAGTGATATCTGCTAGTTGAGTCTGCTGGCTAGCCAGATGGCTAGTTGGTTAA
>NW_007234583.1:0-6394 GCF_000164805.1 Carlito syrichta
TGTGTTGATTTATACCTTTGCCCTGACTAATGCATTATAATTAGAACAGATTAAGTAAGCCTTAAAAGGACAGAATATCTTTCTCCTGTACCAATATCCTTTCAAGGAAGCTGTATTTGGAGATAGATTTTCTCATTGTTTAATGAGATCTGTGAGAGGAATCATCCATGAAATGGTGGCTCCTGAAACTCTAACCAGATGCAATGATGCCCTCCCACCCCCTGGTTGTTTTTCATCCTTATATCACAGCCACCATTTACTGACCAGGAGTCCCCCAAAACAAGTATTTTTATCAACAATGCTGGCTACTCTTAAGTCAAAAGGAACAATTTGGCTGGGTGCTTCACTACTGTTTTGACTTAGAGACTAGAGAATGTCCCACAAATCCGCAGTGATATTCTCCATGATTACACCTGTGTTTAGCAATGGGGCCTCAGGTGCTCCGTGTGAATGGAAGATCATTCCTGGATACAGAGGGAGACTGGAAGAGACAGCCTTGGAAAGTGGGATGGTATCTACAGCACTGGAGTCAAAGATTGGCTTGGATAATGACTATGCCGAATTGCGCTCACGAGAACGGAGGTCACTGGAGGAACCATGACAGGAAGTCTTACCAAAACAGGGCACTGGGAAGACAGGGTCTCTGCTGTTGCCCATCAGTTGTCCAAAATTTGGGCTAATGGATAGTTTTCCAGCCATAGGATGTTTAAAAGTTGTTGTGGGTTTGGAAAAATGTGTGTGGGTGGGCAGATGCAGACCGATAACTTTTCAAGGTGCCACTGCACTGCACATAAATTTGGATATGGGAAAATAGGAGTGCAGTCACTCTGAAGCTGGGGATGGATCTGAGGGTCACAGGTTGAGAAAGAGGAGGACTGTCAATGTAAATGGCCCCAGGGTGTGAAGTGGGCTGCAAGGTCAAGTGAGAAGATGTGTTAGCTGAGATGCTAGGAATGACTTCTGTGGAACTGATAGGCTTGCTAGGGGTAGCAGGGGTCATGGTGGAATGGACTATTCCAAGGGTGAGGAAGGGAAAAGAAGAATTGGAACCTGGGATGTCTCGGACTTCCTTCTGCAGGAGTGACACTTGAAGGAGAAGGGTCTGAGGCTAGGAATGGAGGAACAGACGGGAAAGAAGAACCATTACCCAGATGGGTCATGTCAGTGGTGCTTTAAGCAGCTGTGATTGGAAAGTGCAAGTGACCAGAAACAGGGAGTCTGCAGTCTTTACAGGGAAAAAAAGAGGAAAAAAAAAGAGAGAGAGATTGGGTGGCACCGCCATTTGTCATCATTTCTGTTTTACCCTCCAAAGCCTCCATCTTATCCTCTAAGATTTTGCTATTTCTTTTACACCCACTGCTCTTCCCCAAGAAACCCAGATCATTCTGAATAGCCATGAAGGGACATTGGATTGTGGGGATAGCTCACCTCTATCCCACAAGAGTTGCAGGGATGGTTGTCCAGCAGTAAGTAGTAGTGGAATTGACCTTGTCCTTAGCAGGGCCTGTGACTTGCAGCTCTGGGTAGGGAAGGGCTCATGGTGGAATATCTCATGGCTTGGTGCCCTGCATCTCCCTCTCCAGCATCAGCAACATCAGCCAGCCTGGAGAGCTGGACACACCAGTATTCCCTTGGTGTATTTATCCAAGTGCAAGGGAAGACTGGGGCTGGGTCCAGGAGCATCGTTGCTGCACCTGTTCCAAGAGCCTGGACTTCCACAGCAGAGGTGTGTGCCTGGGATCCTACCTTCTTCCAAAGGAGCTCAGCGGGGACACCTGGACCTTCCCTCTCAAGTACTTCTTTGAGTCTGGGCAAGGAAGTTTTCCTTCCAGAAGCCCAGGACTGCACCCCAGAGGAGAAAGTAATCCATGGGTCTCCAGGAGCCTAGATGTCAATGGCACTTCCTCCTTGCTAGAGTCAATTCTTTTCTTGACCTCCTGCTCTTTGGTGTAAACCTGATCCTCCTGTTTCGTCACCTTTGGAGGCTCTCCTTGGGCCTTTCCTTGATCTTGGAACGTCTGGATGGCGTCAGTTTCATCGGACTCATTACCTACTCATGTAGGGATGCTGGAGTGTATACTTGCAGCTGAGAGTAGGGATCCTTGTCGAGGTCAAGTGAGTTCCCAGCAGATGTTGCGGGTTCCTTCTTCAAGGCCTGACCCTAGGATTCAGGCACTAAGGTCCTCGCCCTGGCCTGTGGGAAGGGTCACTGATCACTTCTTCGGGGCTATGTTGCATCTAGTTGGTGCAGGCCCATGACCCAGATGTGGGTTAAGCAACCGGTAAGAAGTTACAGAGTGAGGGGCAGGCCCAGGTGTGGTGGGGTGGCCATGGCTGGGCAGGGGAGTCTGATCAAACAGGGGAACCGGTGGCAACTGATCCTGAGGCCGCCACCTGTGGGACCAAAAATCATTGGTAGGAAAAGTGCCCTTTGAGAGAGGATTGTGCGGCCTGTGATCACGAGAAAGAGTAAACCACGTAGACAAGTCTCCTTGGTGACCAAGCCCTCCCTCAGCCAAGCACACACTGGCCAGTCCTGCACCTGTAATGTCTCAATCAGACTCTTGATGGAGACGGGGCAGCAGGGAGGGTACCTGGCCTGCACCCAGGGCCAAGAGGGAACAAGGGACATGGAGGAGGACCCGCACCCCTGCCATCACAGTTAGATGTTCTGACCCTGGGAAATTCCTGCTGCTGCTTGGAGGAGATCGGCACAAGGTGGGCCACTCTAAGGGGATGGGTGGTAGCTGCCTGGCTTGGACACTCAGGGGTTGTGTGTCCTGGCCTGTCTTCCATGTCACAGGTCCAGAGCTTGCTCAAAGGTAAGCCCAGGAGCAACCCAGGTCCTGCTAGCCTGGCCCAATACCACTCTCATCACCAATCCTTCCCTGGTCGCGAGGGTCACGGGCCCAGCTGGAAAGGGTTCCGAGGAGGTGACGCAGTTGTGGGAACCACCTGGATGCTGGGCCCATGACATATTTTCCCGGTAGGCAGAAGCTCTTCATTTCTTTTTACAAATTGGGTAAAATCCCTTAAGCTTTAGAAAGTTTCTAAGATGATCCATGATGACCCAGCCTGGCTTTGATCACTGGCTCTGTGATTCCAGAATGCATTCTCTGACCTGTGGACCTCCTTATCATGTGTACATCATGTGTTATTTTTTATTTTTTTGTAGTCCTTCTTCTACTTAGCGCCGTGGCATATCTATGATGAGCTCATGCATGCCAAGGAGAAGGTCTTTACTTAAAGTCCTGTGTCACCCATGGTCAGGCCCGGACCCTAGTCTCCTCAGAAAATATAGGACAGGGACCCCACTTGTCACTATAGCATCATAACACTTTTCTCTTCTCATTCAACTTTGCAAACCAGGTTTTTATTTGTTTTCGTCTTTTTGCCTACTTTGAAGAACGTAAATATATAAGATCATATTCTAAATCAAGTTTAGTCTTCTTGGAAGAAATTCATTAGTAGATTATTCCATAAGAATGAGAAGTCAGTTTCTTTGGCATTCCTGGAATATGTGTACAAAGGAAATACATTGTTTATTTGCAAGTTAATAATGGAGAATTGTATTGGAGGAAAATATGATCAATACAATGTTGTTATTGTGAGCATGCCAGCCAGATCCACTCTTCCCTACACATTGTTACCAACTAAATAGAACTCTCCACATTCTTATGCCCAAGAGAGGAAACATTGACTCCTGGACCAAGAAAACATGTATTATTTTCTTAGGAGGTGGAAGCTTCAGCATAATATAGGAGTTTCGAAAGATCCTATACATGACATTCATCTTGTTTCATTGGGTTTTTTCATTGGCTTCTTTTCTTTCTTGGGATGAAGTTGTGTTCCAGGCAAATGACATGCAAAAGCAAGAGTCAGAACCAAGAATCAGAGATCAGCAAAAATATGTTTCCATGTATTTTACTTTGAACAATCTATTTAAAACTTACATTGCCATAATTCACATCCTACACCCTTGTTTTTAGCTTTCTGCTCGTAATATTTCTTTAATATGTCAGAGAAAATTTGGATTTCCATCACAAGCAAGGCTGAAAGTTATTAAGACAGAAAACAGTTTTTCTCAGAACCAAATTCTGTTTGAAAAGAGAACTATTATAAGCCCCTTCTAACCTCTCCAAGAACAGAAATGACTTCAAGTGATGGCATTCAACTATAGTTCCTTGATATCATCTTAGGAGAGTTGATCAGAAATAATCTCTTGACTTCTTTTCATTGAAAAAAATAATCTGTTGTAACATGTGTTGGATCCAGATTTTCTCTAGGAACTCAGAAAACACATGATCACATGTTAGGCTTTTAAAACAATAAATTAACATCAAGTTATTCAGAGCAAACAGTCACTAAGAATTTTAAATATGGTAATTTCTAATGGGGAAATTCTACCCATCCCATGTTGTTGATTTGAAGATTAAATTTCATTAGTAGCATGGAAATAAGTAGGTAATATAAAAATATTGTGGACTGGATTAAAAAAAAATTGGTACATACACACGATGTAATATGCATCCATAAAGGACAAAATTATGAACTTTGCTGCAACTTGGATGAATTTCAAGTCTATAATACTGAGTCTATCACAGAAACAAAGAACTAAGTATCACATGTACTCACTCATAAGTGGCCCTTGAACAATTATCATAATACTATAACAAAAGGATTGATAGAAACTGCCAGGGGAGGGGGGTTGCTATTGGCAGTAGTGGGAAACTTCCAGAGAATGAGGTGGCACACATAATCAACAAGGGTACCTGCAAAATGAACATTTGTATGCCTAATCCTGAATTGTACCCCACATCTTTAAAATAAAATAAAAAAAACTTTTAAAAAAGAATTGTACCTCCCGCACTTTGGAAGGCTGAGGTGAGTGAATTGCCTGAATCTGCAGGTTTGAGACCCACCTGGGCAACTTGGCAAGACCTCATCTCTACAATAAATTAAAAAATCAGCCAGGCATGGTAGTGCGTGCTTGTAATTCTGGTTACTTGGAAGACTGAGGCGTAAGGATAGCTGGAGCCCAGCAGGTCGAGGCTTCAGTGGCCGGGAGTGGGCGGGCGTCAGTGAGACTCTAGTCTGGGCGACAGTGAGACTCCAACTCAAGAAAAAAATATTGTACCTTGGCCATTGGAGACTACAGAGGGGGAGTGTGAGAAGAGAAGGAGGGCTGAAAACTCATCTATTGAGTACATTGTGCACTAGTAAAGGTAATGGACAAAGTTAGAAATGTTAAAATAAAAGAATAAAATATTTAAATAAATATACTGGATTTACAATAAAAGGGACACCAGAAAGAGTTATTTAAATTGAGGAAAGATTCATTAAAATTATCCAATCTGAAAAAAAAGTTGCAATATGCTGCAAAAAGCCAACACCACTTTAAGGAACTGGAGGAGGAGTCTTACAGATATTCCACTGGAGTCCACAAGGAAGAGATTGATTGGCACAGGAAAAATAATTTGAGCAAATAATATTTCAAATATTTGGCAAAACTGTCAACTTAGAAATTCAAGAATCAACCTTAAACTAGATAAACCCAAAGCTATATCTACACATATTTTAATAAACTGCTGATTATTCAAGATAGAGAAGAAATATATATGCCAATTTTCAACACAGTGTATTTGGAAAAACAAGGATTTGAATAACTACAGTTTTATTATTAGAAACTATAAATGGAAGACATCATGGAAGCACATTTTTAAAGCACAGACATGTGACAAATAATCATGTTTTAGTCAACATCAGACTGCATCCATGATAGTGGTCCTATAAGTTTATATAGGAGCAAAAAACTTTCTATTGCCTAGTGACATCGTAGGTGTTGCGAAGTTATAGCACACACATTACCCACAAGTTTGTAGTGATGCCGGTGTAAACAAATCTTCTGCACACCAGTGATAAACAAGTATAGGACATCCAATTATATGCACTACATAATACTTGATGGTGATTGTAAATAACTAAGTTAATTGTTTATGTATTTATAGTGATATACTTTTTGCAATCATTTGTAGTATATTCCTTTTACTTATCTAAAAAAATGAACTGTAAAACAGCTTAACAACAGGTCCTAAAAGAGGTATTCCAGAAAAAGGCATTGTTATCATAGAAGATGACAGCTTCATGTGTATTTTTTTTTATTATGAAGTTGTGGTGTACAGTTAAGGGTTAGGTATACAATTGCGTTTCATTCAGGCGCCCTGTTGATATGCGGTGTTTCACCGCTCCCAGACAGATATTTGCTACTGTTAATCCCATCTCCCACCCCCACCATAGTTTCCTAGTACGGTCAGTCATTTTCGTATAGTATTGCATTGGATGTTTAAGGTCCATTATATGAGTGAGAACATGTGATACTCGGATCTTTGTTTCG
>NW_007234584.1:0-5498 GCF_000164805.1 Carlito syrichta
AATTATCAGTGAAATCCCACATGGTAGAGTGAGACCAACTTGCAGTGTTGATCTCCGTATATCCTCTAGGTACCTGTCCATGACCAATTAAGAACCACACCACACAGCAGGGGGTGAGAAGTAGGCAAGCAAGCCAGCCAGCATCTGTATTTCCAGCTACTCCCCATCACTCACATGCCACTTGAGCTCAATCTCCTGTCAGATCAGCTGGGGCATTCGATTCTCATAGCGTACACTCCATAGTGAACTGCAAGTGGAAAAGGTCTAGGTTGTGCATTCCTTATGAGAGCCTAATGCCTGATGATCTAAGGTGAAGCTGAGACGGAAATACTAGTAATAGAAAAGAAAATGCACAGCAAATGTAATACTCCTGAATCACCCCCCCAAACCATACATACCCCCACGCTTGCACGTGGTCCAGAGAAGAACTGTCTTCCATGAAACTGGTCCCTAATGTCAAAAAGGCTGGGGACTGCGGCATTAGGAGTTGTGGAGTTAACAGCTAAAGCAAATTCCATTAACCAGAAAGGTTGATCTCAGACACCTGGGTGATTTCTTCTGTCAGTTCCTGTATGAATCTTTGTACCTGGACTGAGACATCAACTCAGGCACAACAGAGCTCTGCCCAGTACGTTGAAACTGACCTGAATGCTTTCCCGGGCTGAAGCAGTGTCATGAAAATCACAGCACACATACACACAAGAAGCACTCATGCGCTCCCCTGGAAACAAAGAGTTGGCAGTGTCAGGGCAACTCCACAGGAGCATGCCTTGTCAGGTAGCCCCCAACGAGGCATCCCACGAAGGTCCCCCACTCCCCCGAGGTACTCAGTCCAGTACGAGTTATTTAGTTCAGTACCCAGTTTGAGTCCCAAGCTGTTCTGCGGTTACACTAATTTATCCTCCTGGTGAGTGTGGACGGCATCTGGAGGTGTTCTGCTGGGACCGAGCAGGAGCTGGCCCACTCTGCCTGGCTCATAGTCACGCTGTCACTAGCCAGCTAGGCTCAACAGGCTCTATGGATCGCAGATACTTGAAGCACAGGGACTTTTCCTTCAGGGCCTAGGGGACGGCTTACAGAAGTTCTGGAAAACAAGGGTCTCGACTGTCTTTTTCCTTTCGTGTACCACTCCAGGTGCTGGGTTTTCTTGTTTTTATCCATGTCCTGTTCAGTTATCAAAATATTACATGTTCTTAGTCATCCCCTGTCTCACCTACACCTCTCAAAAAAAAGCAAAACCATTTTCACAAATAGGAAAAAAAATATTCTTTTCCAATTTAAATCAGAAAAACGCATCATGTCTAGATACAAGGACAAATTCCTAAATTTGCACAAAGTTTAAGATGGGTTTGTATCACCTCCATCTGTTTAATCCTGTTCATCTTTCCAGTGAGCCGCGTAGACTTGCTCAGTTCCTTTCCCAGACAGTTGCATTTAACAGATTGCCTGACTGAGGTGTGTGTATTGGGAGAAAGGTGAGGGAAGTAGAGTCCGGCACCCCACCTGCTTTTTATACACTGAAGCTCTTCCAGAAAGTCAGGCAGAAGACCTCAACAGCAGTGATTCCTCCCCCAGGAAAGATCCATCTGTCGGGGAATATGCAAGGGTCACATTACCTGTGACACTCCCTTCTCCGATTTGCAGCTTTTGCAGGAATCACCAGTTGGGAATGGAACTAGACTTTGCATCAGAAGTGCAGACACAGTGAGCAGCTGAATTGTCATCTTCAAATTCCAGAGGTCCCACTTGCCTCTCACAACACACAGCAACTCAAGTGCTGTTTCATCCACGGACAAAGTCATAGCCACCCAAGAACCAAAAGTTTGCAGTTTTCTGCCCCTTTATTCCTTCCTTTTCCAAATAGTGTGATTACCATATTTCAGTGAACCAGGGTCATTCCAGTGATTCGCACTTCTGATACTAATTGTGTCGGGTCCCCAAGGCCACCACAGATCTGATGATTCACCAGGAGAACTTGGAAGCCTCAGCTGAGTTGCCCTCATGGCTGTGATTTGTGACAGTGGGAGGATACATGGCAAAATCAGCAAACAGAAGAGACGTATGGGGAGAAGTGCTAAGGCGATCAGGTACATGCTTCCAAAAGTCCTCTTCCAGGGGAACCACACAGGATGTGTTTAATACTACCAGCAACAAGCTGTGACAGCACGTATGAAATGTTGCCAGCATGAGAAACTGGCTTGAAGACTCACGGTCTGTTTGTGTGTGTGTGTGTGTGTGGGGGGCTGGTCATGTATCCATCCCTTGCCGGGCACATCCACAAATTCCAGACTACCAGAAAGAAAGCAGGTGCTCAGTATAAACCACATTGTTTGTACATGCCATTTAGGCACCCCTTTGCTAGTGGAAGGAACACTCCCAAAAGCTAAGTTCCCAGATGCCAGCCTAGGGCCAACCTTGTAAGCAGACCTTTCCAAGGACAGCAGTCAGATCTGCTATGCTAGCTCTTCCTGGCACAAGGAAATTGTTGATTAGAGAGGTTTGTAACCTTCTCGAGGTGGTCCAGCTATCTGGTTACAGTGCTGGGTCTGTCTGGCTCCAAAGTGCAGCCCTTAACCCCTGAGATCAGCTTGACTCTGGAGTATGGAAGCCTTTCAGATAAAACCATTCAGTATGCAATAGAAGAATCTGATATTTTGAGAAGTTGCATTGCCCAGGTCACATTTGAACAGAAATGTGGTGTTCTTCCAAACTCTCTGCTCTCTCTCCTTTTTCCTTCTGCACTCCTGGCCTTTCTGGCTGTTCTACTATAACTTTCTAATATTCCATACCTGCCCTCGATTTGCTCCTGCTGGGCTTCTTAAGTCTTCTTACAAGTTTTCTCCCCACTTGAGACATTGACAGGAAGAAGGCTACATCCGCATCTAGCATAGGACATGCCAGGAAAGGAAGCCATGCAGGAGCAGAGGTCTCCCGGTAGGCTTCAACCCCACACTGACCCCTCCAGACGGTGGTTTATCTGACAGTGCGATTACTTCCTAGGCGTGACCTGGCATCTCTGTTCCCATCAGGCTCCAGAGATTGCTCCAAGGGAAGTGTCTGCTTGGTGTAAAATTTTACCCAACCGTTGAAAATCATGGAACTTTTTCACTCTCTTAAATCCTAATGCCTCGGAGCAAATTCTTGATGTCCTTGTTACAGCCTGCCCTCCAAAGGACAGGATCAGAAGCAATATTCCAACTATCCTCTCTCTACTTCTTCCCGGATAGCTGATTCTGTGCCAGTCTTGCCTCTGAAGACAGTTAGAACTGAGGTTGTAGGTCAACCTTCATTCACACAAGCAGTATTTAAGCTTTTTTTCGAGAGATAAGACTTGAACTCTTGTGCTCAAGCGAGCCTTCTGAGTAGCTAGGATTTACAGGCACGTACCTCCACACTCAGCATAAACATTTATAATGGCATACTGGCATAAACAGTAAAAAGAAAGATGATGACCTACCCCAACTATGCATATTTGTTTAGAAATTATATATGCAATACTCTTATTATAACTTACCAATTGCTACTTGAGAAGTCACTTCAAATTTTGGCAGTTTAAGACATCAAATATATAATAACTCACAGATTCCTTGGGTAGGAGTGGAGAGTGGCTTAGCTGGGTGGTTCAGGTGAAGGGTCATTCATGAGGATTTGATAAAAATTCCGGCCAGGGCAGCCTCATCTGAAGGCTTACCTGGGGCCTCTTCGGGGATGACTCAATAATGGCTGCTAGCAGGAGGCCTCAGCTGTTCACTTTGTTGACCCATCCATAAAGATGCTTGAGTATCCAATGATGTGGTAGCTAGCTTCCCCTAAGGCAAGTGATCCAAGAGAGAGTTCAAGGTGGAAGCTTTAGTGACTTTCATGCCCAGCCTGTCACTTCTGCCATGTGCTATATTCATTGAAATAAGCCACTAAGGTTAGCCCACAGTCAAGGGGTAGGGAATTAAGCTTCACTTGTTGAAGGTAGGACTTTCAGATACTGTGTGGACTATTTTAGCTTACCACATGACTCTGTTATTTGCCATTTCATAACACGATATTTTCTTTTCAAATCCATTAGGGTCATGAGGTTCTTAAAAGAGAAATGCAAGTTTCAGATTCTTGGATTTTACTGCAGGGTGAATTACTGTGGAAGGGGACTGACAGTAGGGTTGTGGGGGCCAAATGAGGATTTACTGCACACAAGTGTGTGATAGGGAGAGGAGGGAGCTCACCCTCGTGGAGCATCATCTGTAAGTGAGGCACTGATATTCATTCCCGTCTACTTCTCCCAAGGGAGGGGACTGGGTTTGATAGTGGTCCCCATTATTCCATGTGTTCCGTCACGGTTCCCAGCTCACTGACTTGGAGGTTATAACCACATTTTCACTCACCTATAATTGTTTGTAGTGATTTTACATCTTTGTGCTCTTTCCAGTTCCATTAGGTCTAGGACCACAATGTAGTTCTGTTGTTAGCTCTTTGCAAGATAACAAGGAGAAAGAAATCTTTGCATTCTGAGGCTGAAAATTCTTGTTATTTTCCTTACTGGATAACCTACATGTGATGACCTCATCATGTCTGCCTGCAAAGATTCCTATTGCGTGATGTGCCATAGCTTCGTATTGACCCGTCTAGAAGAAAACTGTGCATTGCTTCACCTGGGGTATTACTTCTAGAAACTGTGGAAGTGGTGCCTGTCCTGGCTGTGGCTCTCCTGTTCTTTGTCCCATGCAGACAGAGAAGGTGAATAGGTGGCAGCGAATGACCAGTCCCATTCCCACCAGTGGCCCCGCATCTCCTATGAGGAGATGGACCTTCCTGGCGGCAAATCTAAATGGTCAACTTCTCCGATGATATCCAAGTGACCATCTCTCCCCTTTGCCAGAGCACCTGACAGTCGAGAGTCCCAGTCTGGGCGACAGAGTGAGACTCCAACTCAAAAAAAAATAGTTAAAAGTATTTCCTGCTATTTTAGTTGTCTTTTAGGGGCATAGCTCCTCTGCATTCACAGTCCACAGTGGTAAGTTGCAGAACTCCAGGCCGACATGAAAGTGCTGCATATTGACAGACATCTCTGCTGTCTGCAGCCTGTGGGATCCAGCTGGCACCTGGGAACAGGTAGATAATGGCATTTCCAGCATCTCCTCCTGATTCTCCCATTGTGGGGTGTCAACACCTCCTTGCCCCTCGATCTCTCTTATGCTTCCTAATTCAGTTTAATTAGCTCAGGAAGGCCAGGAAATGGAAAGCTAGCCTTGGGAGAGACAGGAAAGCATTTCTTCCCTCCATCTGTCCTCCCTCCAAGGAGAAGGGGGCTCCACCACGTGAATAAAGAGGACTGATTAGAAATGCATTTGAAGGGGATTGCTGAGTATCTGTAGGATATTCCATGATATTCCATCAACTAGTCTTGTGTGTCTATTGAGTACTTTATGTTAGAGGGAAATCCGAAAAGTTGAGTGCTTCTGTCTGAGAGCAACATGAAGATAAAAACCACACTAATCTGAGCAGAGAAA
>NW_007234585.1:0-7115 GCF_000164805.1 Carlito syrichta
CAGATACATGCGTCGAAAGCTTGATTTTTGTTTAGATCTTAGGAAGACGCCATATATTTTCTTGGAGATTGAGAAAACATGTCATCCACATTCCTTACTCTTTCTTAGTAAAAGTGAGTGCATTTGTCTTTATGTGAGCATTTATTTCCCTAGTTTATTCTTAAAAAAAACAAATTCGTATTTAGCCATTAGCCAGAGACCCTGAAGTTTCATTGGGATGGAGGACATGTATAAACCAGATTCCTTATTCTCCTTTAGCAATAGACAGTGCAGTTTCCTGTATATGAGGACTCCCATTTTCCAGATTCCTACTCACAAACACTGAATGGTGGTAATATTTTAATGAGACCATCTGTATGTCTTTGGGATGGATGCCTCGTGTAAACAAGATTCCTTATTCTTCAGTAGCAACAGGTCATGAAGTGTTCCGTATATGAGAACTCACATTACGTAAATTCTTGCTTCATTCTCAGCAAGACACCAAGATATTTCCTGGTGATCTATTCTTTCAGTTGCTTGGATATCACGAGAAAGACTCCCATAAAGTTCTTGAGAAATGGTTACCCAAGATTCATGGTCCCTTTTCAAAAGACACACTAAAAATGTGGAGACATAGAAGCCAAGATTGCTGATTAAACCTTATCAAGAGACTTTGTAGTTTTAGGCGATTGAGAACTCCAAGAACCGGATTCCCTTTCCGTTCTCAGCAAGATGCCCTGAATTTCCCTGTATATGTGGATTCAAATAATCTGTGTACAAAAATGCAGAGGCCCAGATGTTTCCTAGGGACATGGAATCCATAGATCCTTGTCACCTTTTAATAATTCGTACTAAATATTTGGCAACTGCAATACCCTCGGCCCCTCTATGAATAAAGCACAAATGGAAATTTAAGGATCATCAATTTCATCTTAAGACCAAAGTTACATCCAAATACAGCAATATGATACTTTTTTTCCGGGAATCTGGCCTTAGTTGTCTTGAGGAAATTAAGGAATTTGTACTACCGGATACTCGATTACAACTCCCAAGAGGTTCATAATGATGCTGGAGTCCTGAAAAGACTGATTCACAATACCCACTAGCCAAATATCTCTGAAACATGAGATGAGCTCAAAGCTTTGATTCCTGTTTATACCACAACAAGACACGCTGAGAATTTTTCGGATTGTGGAGCAGTCTATCACAGATTCTTTATTCTTCTTTACCGAGGGGCCATGTAATTTCCTGTATATTAGGATTCCCTTTCCCCAGAATCCTTTTTGGAAATCCTGATTCTTGTTTTGCCATTAATAAAATGTCATGTGCATATTGTGACAGAGGAACCGTGTAAAAGAGGTTTCTTAGTTCTCTTTAGCTAGAGATCATGTAGATTCTGCATATGAGGACTGCTATTTCCTATGTTCCAACTTCTAAACCTTGATTCTTGTTTAGGCACAGCAGATAGCCTGTTGATTTTAAGGACGGAGGACTGCTATAACCCCGATTCTTTTTCACCATTGGCAGGGGCTGTGTATTTTCCTGTATGTTAGTACACTCATTAGATACATCCTGCTTCGAATCTCTGATGCTTTTAATAACTTTCCAAGATGCTCTGTAAATTTTTGGGATTGAGGGTTCGTGTAACCCAGATTCCTTATTCTTTCTTAGCAAAAGGTCATATCGTTGCCTGTAAATAAGGACTCCGTTTTCCAGATTCCTGCTCGAAAACACTATGATTCGTGATTAGCCCATAGCAAGAGGACCTTAAGTTTTTTAGGTTTTGAGCGGCCGAGAAATGCAGATTCCTTATTCTTACTTAGCAATAGGCAGTGAAGTTTCCTTTATGTGAGGACCTCCATTACCCAGATTCCTACTGCAAAAACCTGATTTGTGGTTACGTCTTAGGAAGACGGCCTGTAGTTTTTGGGATTGAGGACTCATATAAGGAAGATTCCTTATACTTCCTTAGCAATATGATGTGTAGTTTCCTGTATATGACGACCTCCATTACCCAGCTTCCTGCTTCACTCTGCAGGATGCCGAGACAGTTCCTGGTGACCGAGAATTCCAGTTTCTTGCATATCAAGAGAAAGACGTCCATAATGTTCTTTGGGAACAGAAATCCAAGATTCCTGGTTCCCCTTCACAAGACCTAACCAAAATGTGGAATTATCGAAACCCAAAACCCCAATTTCTACCTGACCACCTACAAGAATTTTCTGTACTTTGAGGTCACCTGAATCGAGAAATTTCGTACCAAAATAACTTTTGATTAAGGGGAATAGGATTATATTCGTAGATGGTCCCAGGAAACAAAAGGATTTCTAGGGCCAAATCCTTGATTACAACTAAAAAGAGGACCAGAAAGATCCTGAGGATCTGTAATGACAGATTTAGCGTATACACGGAGCAAGTAGCTCTGAAAATGTAGAGACTCAGAAGCTCTGATTGCTGATTAAACCTTATCAAGAGGCCCTATAGATTCTGGAATATGAGCACTCCTAGAACCGGATTTCCTTTTAATTATCAGTAAGGTGCCCTAATTTTTCCTGTCGATTTCTATTCCAAATTCAGTATATGAAAAGACAGATGCTCAAAAGTTTCCTAGGTTCGTGGATTCCATGATTCCTGGTTATCATTAAGCGTACGTAGTAAACATTTGACAAGTGCAAAGCCATTGTCCCTTCTCAAAATAAATAGAGACATGAAAGGGAAAGGATTACATGATTCACCTTAAGACCAGAGTTACATCCAAATATGGCATGAAGATTCTTTTTGTCCTGGAATCTGGCTTTAGTTGTTCTGAGGCACCTAACGGATTTGGAGTGCTCAAAACCATTTACAAATTTTAAGAGAACCAGAATGTTGCTGGAGTCCTGAAATGACCGATTCATAATATCCGAATGCTAAATTGCTCAGAAAAAATTGGGAAACTCGAAGACCTGTTTCTTGTTTGTCCCATAGCAGACAACTTGGGAATTATTTGGATTGAGGGCGCGTACAACAGTGATTATTCGTACTTAGTTGGAGGTCATATAGTGTCCTATATGTGAGGACTCTCTTTTCTTGATTCCTGTTTTGAACCCTGATTCTTGTTTAGCCCTTAAAAGAAGTGATGTAGATTATTTGATAGAGGAACCGTGGAAAACAGATTTCTTCTCTTACTAGCAAGAAACCATGTAGTTTCCTGTATATGAGGATTGCTATTACCCACATTCATGCCTCGAATCGCTGATTCTTCTTTAGCCATCAGTAAGATGACCTGTAGATTTTCAGGATTGAGGACTCGTAGAACTCAGATTCCCTATTTTTAGCAACAGCCGTGCAGTTACCTGTATATGAGTACCCCTGTTCACAGATACATGCGTCGAAAGCTTGATTATTGTTTAGATCTTAGGAAGACTCCGTATATTTTTCCGAAGCAAGAGGTTGTGATATATTCTGTATATGGAACTCACATTACGGAAATTCCTGCTTCATTCTCAGCAAGACGCCAAGGTATTTCCTGGTGACCTAGTATTTCAGTTGCTTGGATATTAAGAGAAAGACTCCCCTAAAGTTCTTGAGGAATTGGTACCCAAAATTCCTGGTCCTTTTTTAAAAGACACACTAAAAATATGGCGACATAGGAGCCCAGTTTGCTGATTAAACCTTACCAAGAGACTTTGTTGTTTTAGGCGATTGAGAACTCCAAGAACTGGATTCCCTTTCCGTTGTCTGCAAGATGCCCTGAATTTCCCTGTCCATGTGGATTCCAATACTCTGTGTACAAAAATGCAGATACCCAGATGTTTCCTAGGGACATGGAATCCATGGATCCTTGTTACATATTAATAATTCGAACTAAATATTTGGCAACTTCAAAACCTTCGGCCCCTCTACAAATAAAGTACAAATGGAAATTTAAGGATTACCAAGTTCATCTTAAGACCAAAGTTACACCCAAATACGGCAATATGATACTTTGTTTCCAGGAATCTGGCCTTAATTGTCCCAAGGAACTTAAGGGATTTGTACTACCAGATACACGATTACAACTCCTAAGAGGACCAGAATGTTGCTGGAGTCCTGAAAAGACTGATTCATAATACCCACAAGCCAAATATCTCTGAAACATGAGACGAGCTCGAAGCCTTGATTCTTGTTTATACCGCAGGAAGACACCCTGAGAATTTTTCGGATTGTGTACCAGTGTATCACAGATTCCTTATTCTTCTCTACCGAGGGGCCATGTAATGTCCTGTATATGAGGACTCCCTTTCCCCAGAATCCTGTTTGTAAACCCTGATTCTTGTTTTGCCATTAGCAACTTGTCATGTAGATATTGTGACAGAGGAACCGTGTAAAGGAGGTTTCTTAGTTCTCCTTAGCTAGAGATCATGTAGATTCTGCATATGAGGACTGCTATTACCTGTGTTCGAGCTTCTAAACCTTGATTCTTGTTTAGCCCACAGCAGATGTCCTGTTGATTTTAAGGACTGAGTACTGCTATAACCCTGATTCTTTTTCACCCTTGGCAAGGGGCTGTGTATTTTCCTGTATATTAGAACTCTCATTAGATACATCCTGCCTCGAAACTCTTCTGCTTTTTATAACTTTCCACGTTGCTCTGTAAATTTTTGGGTTCAGGGCTCGTGTAACCCAGATTCCTTATTCTTTCTTAGCAAAAGGTCATGTCGTTGCCTGTAAATAAGGACTCCATTTTCCAGATTCATGCTCGAGAACACCATGATTGGTGTTTAGCCCATAGCAAGATGACCTTAAGCTTTTTTGGGATTGAGGACCCGAGTAACGCAGATTCCTTATTCTTACTTAGCAGTAGGCAGTGATGTTTTTTTGTGTGGACTCCCATTACCCAGACTCCTACTTCAAAAACCTGATTCGTCGTTACGTCTTAGTAAGATGGCCTGTAGTTTTTGGGATTGAGAACTCATATAAGGAAGATTCATTATACTTCCTTAGCAATATGACGTGTAGTTTCCTGAATATGACGACCTCCATTACCCAGTTTCCTGCCTCACTCTGCAGGATGCCGAGACAGTTCCCTGTGACCAAGAATTCCAGTTTTTTTGATATCAAGAGAAAGACGTCCATTATGTTCTTTGGGAACATGAATCCAAGATTCCAGGTTCCCCTTCACAAGACCTCCCGAAAATGTGGAACATTCGAAACCCAAAACCCCAATTTCTACCTGCCCACCTACAAGAATTTTCTGTACTTTGACGTCACCTGAATCGAGAAATTTCTTACCAATATACCTTTTGATCCTGGGGAATAGGATTCTGTTCGTAGATGGTCCCTGGTAACAAAAGGATTTCTAGGCCCAAATCCTTGATTACAAATAAAAAGAGGACCAGAAAGATCCTGAGGATCTGTAATGACAGAGTTAGCATATCCACGGAGCAACTAGCTCTGAAAATGTAGGGACACAGAAGCCCAGATTGCTGATTAAACTTTATCAAGAGTCCCTGCAGATTCCGGAAAATGAGCATTCCTAGAACCGGATTTCCTTTTAATTATCAGTAAGATGCCCTAATTTTTCCTGTCGATTTGTATTCCAAATTCAATATATCAAAAGACAAATGGCCATAAGTTTCCTAGGTTAGTGGATTCCATGATTCCTGGTTACCATTAAAAGTACGTAGTAAACATTTGGCAAGTGCAAAACCATTGTCCCTTCTGACAATAAATAGAGATATGGAATGAGAAGGATTACAGGGTTCACGTTAAGACCAGAGTTACATACAAATATGGCAAGAAGATTATTTTTGTCCTGGAATCTGGCCTTAGTTATTCTGAGGAACCTAACGGACGTGGAGTGTCCAATATCATTTACAACTTTTAAGAAGTCCAGAATGTTGCTGGAGTCCTGTAATGACCTATTCATAATATCCGAATTCTAGATTGCTCAGAAACATTTAGGGACCTCGAAGATCTGTTTCTTGTTTGTCCCATATCAGAAAACCTGGGAATTATTTGGATTGAGGGCGCGTACAACAATGATTCTTTATTCGTACTTAGTTGGAGGTCATGTAGTGTCCTGTATGTGAGGACTCTCTTTCCTTGATTCCTGTTTCGAAACCCTGATTCTTGTTTAGCCCTTAGTAAGAAGTCATGTAGATAATTTGATAGAGGAACCGTGGAAAACAGATTTTTTCTCTTTTATTAGCAAGAGGCCATGTAGTATCCTGTATATGAGAATTGCTATTACCCATATTCATGCCTCGAATCCCTGATTCTTCTTTAGCCGTCAGCAAGATGTCCTGTAGATTTTCAGGGCTGAGGACTCGTAGAACCCAGAATCCTTATTTTTAGCAACAGCCGTGCAGGTACATTTATATGAGTATTCCTGTTCACAGATACATGCGTCGAAAGCTTGATTATTGTTTAGATCTTAGGAAGACTCCGTATATTTTTCTTGGAGATTGACAAAACTTGTCACCCACATTCCTTACTTTTCTTAATAAAGTCAGTGCATTTATCTGTATATGAGCATTTCATTTCCCTAGTTTATGCTTCAAAAACTCAAATTCGTGTTTAGCCCTTAGCCAGAAACCCTGAAGTTTTGTTGAGATGGAGGACACGTGTAAACCAGATTCCTTATTCTCCTTTGGCAATAGACAGTGCAGTTTCCTGTGTATGAGGACTCCCATTATCCAGATTCCTACTCCCAAAACCTGAATGGTTGTTATCTCTTAGCAAGACGGTCTGTATGCTTTTTGGATGGAGGCCTCGTGTAACCAAGATTCCTTATTTTTCCGAAGCAAGAGGTTGTGATGTGTTCTGTATATGGAACTCACATTACGGAAATTCCTGCTTAATTCTCAGCAAGACGCCAAGACATTTCCTGGTGACCTAGTATTTCAGTTGCTTGGATATCAAGAGAAAGACTCCCATAAAGTTCTTGAGGAATTGTACCCAAGATTCGTGGTCCCTTTTCAAAAGACACACTAAAAATGTGGCGACATAGAAGCCCTGATTGCTGATTAAACTTAATCAAGAGACTTTGAAGTTTTAGGCGAATGAGAACTCTAAGAACTGGTTTCCCTTTCCGTTCTCAGCAAGATGCCGTGAATTTCCCTGTCCATGTGGATTCCAATACTCTGTTTACAAAAAGCAGATGCCCAGATGTT
>NW_007234586.1:0-6875 GCF_000164805.1 Carlito syrichta
CGCCGAGGGCTGTATAGGCACTTCCATAGCACTCATTTTTTCAACGAGCTCCTCTAGTTCCCCCTCCGAAAGCGTTCTGCCTCTGTGTCTCTGCCTGTGACCGCTCAGAACACTCTTCTCTCATAGTGTTCATTGCTTCAGCCCCTTCTACTTTCAGCAGGCTTTTGAGAGCCTGTTGAAGCGTCTGCGCCAATGTGGTGTTACCCATAGTCCTAAGTAATCTTGTCCCTGTTAACCGGGAACCTTATGGTCTCAACCGAGAGCCTTGCTTGTCCCACTTACCTGGGAACTTACCCTGTGAAGCTTGTCCCTGTTAACTGGGAACCTTATTGTCTCAACTGAGAGCCTTGCTTGTCCCACTTACCTGGGAACTTACCCTGTGACTAGTCACCCTGTCCGCGATGAGTTCTGAACAGCTGAGGTCCCCGTACAGGCCACCACTTGTCGCTCACCCCTGACCAGCAGGAAGGAGGCAACAGCAACGTGTTCTTCTCAAAGCGGTTTATTCAGCCTTTACACCATGCCAGCTTCTTCTTCTCTTTCTCTTCTAGCTTCTTCTAGCTTCTTCTCGCTTCTTCTAGCTTCTTCTTTCCCGTTGTCCCGTACTTATATCCCTTGGTCTCCACCCACAAGTCCCGTACCAGCGTGTCAGCAGTTCATAGGCTCTGCAGCGTTGCACTTGCGCAGTGCACAGTGAAGGAGGGCCCGGCGGTATATCATGCGCCTAATCATGGGACTTGGCAGAGGTCCCGGGCGCCATCTTGGCTCAGGCCGCGCTCTCCACAGCTATTTTGTTAAGTCAGCTAGCTAAATCAAGTGGCTAGCCGGCTTGCTAACTAGTTATGTCAGCAAGTTAAGTGACCTGGTTGGACATCTGGCTCACTAGGTGGCTGACTAGTTAAGCCAGCTGGCTAGTTTGATGACTAGTTAAGTAAACTAGTTAAGACAGCTGGTTATCCTGCTGGCTAGCTAGGTGGCTGGCAAGTTAAGAGGGCTGGTTAGCCAGGTGTCCAGCCCACTGGATAGATTGCCAGTCCCTATCCAGCTAGCCAGCCAGGTAGGTAGCTAGTTAAGAGAGATGGCTAGCCATATAGCGACCAGGTAGTTAGCTAGTTAAGTCAGCTGCTTAGCCAGCTAGCCAGCATACTAGTTAGCTAGTTAAGTCGACTAGCTATCCAGTTAGCTAGTTAAGTGAGCTAGCAAGTCAGTTAAGTATTCAGGTACCTAATTAATTCAGTTAGCTAATCAGGTTGCTAGTCATTTAGCCAGGTAAGTCAGCTAGCAATTCAGCTAGCTAGTCAGGAATATAGTTAAGTCAGCTAGCCATCAAAGTAGCCAGTTAGCTAGCTAGTTACATCAACTAGCTATACAGCTAGATAGCTTGTTTGCTCAATAGTAATGTCAGCTAAATAGCCAGCTAGCTACGCAATTAGCTAGTTAAATCAGCTAGCAAATCACCTAGTTAGCTAACTAGTCGGCTAGCAAATGAGCTAGCTACTGAGCTAACTAGTGGGCTCCATTGCTTTCCATCAGGTCAACTAACTAGTCGGCTTGCTCGCTGGCTAACAGGTATGACAACTAGTTGGCATGATCATCAGCTAACAAGTCAACTAACTTGTCAGCTCGCTCACAGGCCAAAAGGTCAGGTAAGTATTCGACTTGCTTGCCAGCAGACTAGTTAAGTCAGGTCACTGGTCACCTCACTCACCTGCCGACTAGTTATGGCAGCACATGCATCGGCTCACTTGCCAGCCGAATAGTTAATTCCACTGAGCAGTTGTCTCACTCACCGGCCAACGAGTTAATTCAGTTCATCTGTCAGACCCCACGCTGCCAGCCTAGTTAAGACAGGTAACCGGACGGCCTACTAACTGGCCAACTAGTTAAGTCTGCTAACCAATCGGCCAACTAGTGGGCCAATTTGGCAGCCGACTACTAAGGTCAGCTAAATATCCAGCCGACTAGTGAGGTCAGCTAACTATTCGGCCACTAGTCGACCGAATAGTTAGGTGAGCAAACTAGCCAGCCAACTACTTAACTGAGCTAACTATTGGGCCAAATCCTCAGCCAACTAGTTGTCCAAGCTAAATATTCGGCCAATTAGAGGGCCAACATGTTAAGCCAGATAACAACTCTGCTGAGAAGTCAGTCAATGTGTTCAGCCAGCTAACTAGACGGCCGACTCATCAGCCAGTAAGTTAAGTCTCCTAGTTAACTCGTTAACCAACAAGGTAAGTCAGCTATTTTACTAATTTACCAACTAGTTAAAACAGTTATTTAACTCATTAACCAACTCGTTAAGTCAGCAAGGTATCTTGTAAGCTAACTAGTGATGTCAGCTAGCTAAGTGAGCTAGCTAACTAACTAGCTAAGAAATTCAGTTAGCTAAGTCATCTAGCTCACTAGTTAGCTAATTATTTATGTCAGATACTTAAGTCTGCTACCTAATTTGCGAATTTGTTAAGTCAGCTCGTTATTCAGCAGGTTAAATAGTTAGCTAACTATTTAATTCAGGTAGTTAAGTAAGCTAGCTAACTAGTTAAGTCACCCAGTTAAGACAGCTAGCCAAGAAGTTAAGTCAGCTGGCTAAGTCAGCTAGTTAAGTCAGTTTTCTAATATAATCAGCTGGTTAAGAAATCTAGTTAGTTAGTTAGTTAGTTAACTAAAGGTTTAAGTCAGCAGGTTGAGTCAGGTTGTTATCAAGTTAAATAATGGGTTAAGTCAGCTGGTTGAGTCAGCTAGCAAGCTAGTTAGCAAACGGGTTGAGTCAGCTGGTTGAATAGGCTAGCTAGCTATTTAGCTAATGAGTTAAGTAAGCTAGATGGTCAGCTAACTAGCTAGATAGCTAATGAGTTAACTCAGCCGGATGAGTCAGCTAGCCAGCAAATTAGCTAACGAGATAAGTCAAATGATTAAAGTCACCTAGCTAGAATGTTAGATAATGATTAAGCCAACTAGTTATCTAGCTGGTTAAGTCAGCTAGCTAGCAAGGAAGCTTACTGTTTAAGTCAGCTTGTTACCTAGGTAGCTAGCTAGTTAGCTAACTATTTAAGTCAGCTGGCTAATTAGATAGATAGCAAGTTATCTAACTATTTAAGTCATCTGGCTAGCTAGGTAGCTGCTAGTTAAGTCAGCTACTTAAGTCAGCTTGCTAGTCAACTGGCTAGTTAGGTAGTGAGATAGTTAAGTCTGTTGGCTAGCCAGCTGGCTAGCTGGTTAATTCAGCTATTTAAGATAGCTGGCTAGCCAACTAGCTAGGTAGGTAGCTAGCTAGTTAAGTCAGCTAGATAGCTACTTGGCTAGCTAGTGATGACAGCAAGTTAACTCAGCTGACTAGACAACTGGCTAACTGGTTAAGTCCGCTAGTTTAGTCTGCTGTGTAGCCAGCTGGCTAGGTAGTTAGCTAGCTAGACAATTCAACGTTCTAGTCAGCAGGATAGTTGTTCAAGTCAACAAGTTAAGTAAGCTGGCTAGCCTGCTGGCTAGGTAGATAGCTAGCAATTTAAGTGAGTTGGCTAGCCTGCTTGCTAGCTTAAGTCAGCTAGGTAAGTCCACTGGCTAGTCTGCTGGCTAGATAGGTAGCCAGCTGGATAATTCAGCTGGCTAGCCAGCTGATTAGCGGGTTAAGTCAGCTAGTTAAGTCAGCTAGCAACCAGCTGGTTAGGAAGTTAAGTCAGCTAGTTAAATCAGGTTGCAACCAGCTGGCTAGCTGGTTATTTCAGCTAGTTAAGTCAGCTGGCTAGCTAGGAAGCTATCTATATTCGTCAGCTAGTTATGGTAGCTAGGTAGCTAGTTAAGTCAGCTACTTAAGTCATCTGCCTAGCTAGACAGGTAGATAGATAGATGGCTAGTTAAGCCAGTTAAATAAGCCAGCTGGCTAGCTAGGTAGCTAGCTGACTAAGTCAGCTCGTTAAGTCAGCTTGCTAGCTATTTAAATGAGCGAGTTAAGTCAGCTGGCTAGGAAGCTGCCTAGCTGGGTAGCTATCTAGTTAAGTCAGCTGGCTAGCCCATTATATAGCTAGTTAAGTAACCTAGTTATGTCAGTTCACTAGCCAGCTGGTTACCTAGGTACCTAGGAAGATAAGACAGCTGGCAAGCCAGTGGGATTCGTAGGTAGCTAGCTAAGTCAACTGGCTATTCAGCTGCCTAGTTAGGTACCTAAGCTGTTATGTCAGCCTGCTAGCCAGCAGGCTAGATAGTTAAGTCACCTAGTATAGTCAGCTGACTAGACAGCTGGCTACCTAGGTAGCTAGATAGTTAAGTGAGATGTCCATACCACTGACTAGCTAGTTGTCACCTAGGTAAGAAAGCTGGATAGCTGGCTGGATAGCTAGATTGCTTGCTAATTAAGGCAGTTGGTTAGACAACTGACTAGTTAGTTAAGTCACCTAGATTAGTCAGCTGACTAACCAGCTGGCTAGATATATAACAAGCTAGTTAATTCAGCTGAGTAGTAAGCAGGTCAGCTACTTAAGTTAGCTAGTTAAGTCAGCTGGCTCGCCAGCTGTCTTACTAGGTAGCATAGATAATTAAGTCAGTTGCTAGCCAGATGGCAAGCTAATTAAGTGTGCTAGGTAAGTCAGCTGGCTTGCCAGCTAGTGTGACAGGTAGAGAGCTAGTTAAGGCAACTGGCTACCTAGCTGACAAACTTGTTAATTCATCTGGTTGAGTCAGCTGGCTAGCCAGCTTGCTAGCAGGTTAAGACAACTAGTTATGTCAGCTGGCTTGTCAACTGGATAGCTAGGAAGCAAGCAAGTTAAGTCAGCTGGCTAACCAGCTGGCTAGCTATTTAAATCACCTATTTAATTCAACTGGCTTCCCAGCTGGCTAGCTAGGTATATAACTAGTTCATCCAGCTGGCTAGCCAGGTGGCTAGCTGGTTAAGTCAACTAGTTAATTCAGCTGGCCAGTCAGCTAGCTTGCTAGTTAAGTCAGCAAGTTAAGTCAGCAGGCCAGCCAGTTGGCTAGCTAGTTAAGTCAGTTGGCCAGCCAACTGTCTAGCTAGGTAGCTAGTTAGTTAATCCAGCTAGTTAAGTCAGCTGGTTAGCCAGGTATCTAACTACTTAAGTCAGTTCAGTCAGCTGGCTAGCCCCCTACCTAGCAGGGTACCTAGAAAGTTAAATCAGCTGACTAGCAAGCTGGCTAGCTAGTTAAGTCAAGTAGTTAAGTCAGATCTCTGACTAGCAGGTTAGCTAGGTAGTTACATAGTTAAATCAGTTGTTAATCCAGAGGGCTATGTAGGTAGTTAGCTATTTAAGTGTTTTGGCAAGCCATCAGGCTATCTAGTTATGTCACCTAGTAAAGTCAGCTGGCTATCAAGCTGTCTAGCTAGCTAGGTAGCTAGTTAAGTCTGCTAGCTAGCCAGCTGGCTAATTAGTTAAGTCAGCTAGTTAAGTCACTGGCTAGGCTGCTGGCTATCTAGGTAACTGGGCAATTAAGTCAGCTGGCTAGCCAGCTGGCCAGCTAGTAAAGTCAACTAGTTTAGTCAGCTGGCTAACCAGCTGGCTAGTTAGTTAAGTCACCTGGTGAAGACAGTTGTCTAGTAAGCTGGTTAGCTAATTAAAAAGCTGGTTATGTTAGATGGGTAGCCAGCTTGCTCACTACTTATTTCAGCTAGTTGTCAGCTGGCTAGCTAGGTAGGTGGCAATTAAGTCAGCAGGAAGGCCAGATGGCTAGCAAGTAAGTCAGATAGAAAAGACAGTTGGCTAACCAGCTTGCTATCTAGGTAGCTAGCTAGTTATGTCAGCTGTCTAGCCAGCTGTCTAGCTAGTTACATCACCTAATTAAGTCAGCTGAGATAGCAGCTGGCTAGCTAGGTAGCTTGCTAGTTATGTCAGCTGACTAAACAGCTGGCTAACTAGATAAGTCAGCAAATTAATTCAGCTGGATAGCCAGCTGGCTAGCTAAGTAGCATACTATTTAATTCAACTGGCTAGAAGGCAGGCCAGCTAGTTGAGATAGCTAGTTAAGTCTGCTGGCTATTAAGCTTGCTGGCAAGGTTGTGACCTATTTAATTCTGTTGGCTATCCAACTCGCTAGCTAATTATGTCACCTAGTTAAGTCAGCTCTCTGTTCAGTTGGCTAGAGAGGAGTTAAGTCAGATGCCTAGCATCTGGATATCTAGTTAAGTTAGCTAGCTTAGTCACCTGGATAGCCATCTGTCTAGCTCATTAATCAACTAGTTAAACCAGCTGGCTAGCGAGTAGTCAGCTCTTTATGTCAGTTGGTTAGCCAGCTCGCTAGCTACTTAAAAAGCTAGTTAAGTCAGATGATTAGATAGTTGGCTAGCTATTTATTTCAACTAGTAAAGTCAGCTGGCTAGCTAGGTAGAAAGCCAGTTAAGTCAGCTAGTTATGCCATCTAGCCAGCTATTTAAGTCAGGTAGTTATGTGGGCTAGCTAGCTAGATATCTAGCTATGTAGATAGCTAGTTATTTCAGCTAGTAAAGTCAGCTGGTTAGCTTGGTAGCTAGGTAGTTAAGTCAGCTAGTTAAGTAAGTTGGCTATCTAGTTAAGTCAGCTAGTTAAGTCAGCTGGCTAGCCAGCTCCCTTGCTGGGTTCCTAGCTTGTTAATTCAGATGGCTAGCCAGCTCGCTAGCTAGTTAAGTCACCTAGTTATGTCAGCTAGCAAGTCAGCAGGTTAGCTACTTAACTAGGTAGTTAAATCAGCTGGCAAGCCAGGGGGATACGTAGGTAGCTAGCTATTTTAGTCAGCTGGCTAGCCACCTGACTAGTTAAGTCACCTAGTTATGTCAGCTAGTTAAGTCATCTGACTAGCCAGCTGGCTATCTAGTTATGTCTGCTAGTTGATTCAGCTGGCTACCCAGCTGGCTAGCTGGTTAATTTAGCTAGTTAATTCAAGTTTCTAGTCAACTG
>NW_007234587.1:0-5876 GCF_000164805.1 Carlito syrichta
CCTAGCCAATGGGTAGCCATTTGAATTAACTAGCAGAATTAAACAGCTAGCCAGTTGGCTAACCTGCTGTCTCAACTAGTTAACTGAACTAGTTAGCCAGCTGTCAAGCCAGCTGATTTAAGTAATTGACATCACTAGCTAACCAGGTGTCTAGTCATCTGACTTAACTAGTTAACTACATACATGTCCCACATGCTTGCCTGTTGGGAGCCAACATCTATAGCTACATGACTGAGGCCTATAAAGGCCCATCTGGAAGATCGCCTCTGACATAGGATATCAGTAACACCTATAATATTGGTGTGTGAATAGTGACCAGTGTGCATATATGGCAACAGAACTTACAATATTAAGATATAAAACTTTAAGTAAATCTCACTATGCCTGATGGAAAGTGCACATCAGAATTATTTTATGTTTTTGTCTTTCTAAGTTGTATTTTTTTTAGGATATTTTTAAACTTCTATTTCCTGGTAAACTGGTTAGTCAACCTTTGTTCCCGCAAGCAGTTTTTCTTAGGGTTAAGATTAGACGTTAAAATCATTGTAATAGTTCTGTTTACCTGCCTCTGGCCAGGCAGAACTTTTCTAGTTTCATTACGTACTGAAGCTCTTAGTTTGCCTCTGGCCCCTGGCCATCGTCATGGCAACCATGCAGTTCATTATCCAAGAGCATGACGGCTACAAATTGATTTTTAGAAAAGACTTGTTAGGACAAAATATATATACATTTATAGTTGCACTCACATTTTATAGTATATTTTAGTAAATTTGTGTTTGTTGTTTTGTTTCTTCTTGCTACATTATTCAAATATAATAGTTACTATATGACTCATATAAGAATTAATAATAGGTATTTGTTTAAGAGGATATGGCATAGTATTAAGGCTCAATCATTAGATTATATAGAAATTAAAGTGTAGACATATGAAACTCATATGAATTATAGTAAAGTTTGGTAGTTTAAGAATAAGTTTTAATTGAATTGTAAGACATTATGTTAAATCATAATAGGTTAATAGTATAACTAACAGTTAAGTCATTTAAGTAAACTTATAGATTATAGTATAATGTTAAGTTGACAGTATTAATCGTTAGAAAATATTAGGTTGATCATTAAACTTGGATTTAACTTAGGAAATTGTTTTTTGTATTAATCTGAGTTTAGAACAAAGAGTACATCATGAATGATTTATTGAACATTATGTGAAACAGTTTGAACAATCTGTATTGAAAAGTGTGCACCTGTGATTTTAATGTAAGGTTTGTGAAGTACGTCATGCATCATGATTTGTAATTGTGTGCTTGGAACTTGACAGTCTTGTAAAGGTCTTGTGATGCATAGTTTGTAAAGCACGTTATACATCATGGAACTTGTACACCCCCAGCAAGTAATTATCGCACTGCTGGAGGGTTTAGAAAATGGTATATAAGTTGGAAGGAATTTGAATAAAATTTGGACTCAGTCCTGATCAGACTGATCCCAGAAGAACTGCCTCCGAGTGGTCTCTTCTTGCAGTCTTGACTCTCTGGTGCAGGCCCAACCCTCCTCATAGATCGGAGCCGGACTCCGACACTAGCCAGCTGATTTAGCTATCTAGCTACCTAGGTATCCAGCTGGCTAGAGAACTGACTTAGCTAGGTTACCTCTCTAGCTAGCCAGCTGGCTAGCCAGCTGACTTAACTAGGCAGCTGCCTAGACAAATGACTTAACTAGCTGACTTAACTAGCTAGCCAGCTGACTTTACTAGCTGATATAAATAGCTAGATAACTAGCTAGCTATCTAGCTAGCTAACTGACTTATGCTGCTGAATTAACTAGCCAGCTAGCTGACATAACTTGCTGACTTAACTAGCTAGCTACCCTGCTAGCCAGCTGTCTTAGCTAGCTGAAATAACTAGCTAGCCAGTTTTCTAGCCAAATGACTTAATAGCTTTTTAACGAGCTAGCGAGCTGGCTAGCCAACTGACTCATTGAGGTGAATTAACTGGGTAACAGACTGCTTAGCGAGCTGACTAACTAGTTGAGTAAAGAGCTAGGTAGCTGGCCAGTCAGGTGACTAAAGGAGCTGAATTAACTAGTAATCCAGCTGGCTAGCCAGTTGACATAACTAGCTCTCTAGCTCCCCAGACACCTGGATAGCCTGCTGACTTAATTAGCTGACATAGCTAACCAGCTGGCTAATGAACTGACTTGACTAGGTCACTACCTGTCATAACTAGCTGTCTTTACTAGCTGGCCTGCTTTCTAGCCAGTTGTATTAACTAGCTTGCTACATAGTTCAAAATCTGGGTATCAAGCTGAATTAACTAGGTGCCATATCTAGCTAGCCAGCTGTCTAGCCAGCTGAATAAATATCAAGCTACCTTGCTATCCAGTGGGCTAGTCAGCTGACATGACAAGGTGACTTAACTATTTAGCTAGCAGGCTACACAGCTGACAAAACTAGCCAACTTCCTATCTAGCAAGCTGGCTAAAAAGCTGACTTAACTAGTTAGCCAAGTGTCTAACCAACTGACTTAATTGCCTAGCTATCTAGCTATACAGCAGGCTATCCAGCTGACTTAACTAGCTGACTTAATGAAGTAGCCAGCTGGCTAGCCAGCAGACTTAGCTAGTTAGCTACCTAGCTAGACAGCTGAATAGCCAGCTGACTTAACTAGCTGACATAACTAGACACCAGGTTTGCTAGCCAGTTGATTTAACTAGCTACCTACTTACATAGCCTGCTGGCTTGTCATCTGACTTAACTACCTAACTACCTATCTAACTTGCTGGCCAGCAAGCTGACTTAAGTAGGTGACTTAAATAACTAGCCAGTTGGCTAGCCAGCTGACTTCACCAGCTAGCTAGCTAGTTAGCTTACTCGTTATCTAACGTGCTAGCTAGCTTTCTGTATTATCTGACTTAACTCGTTAACTAACAAGGCAGCCAGCTGCCTCAACCAGTTTACTTAACTCGTTAGCTAACTAGCTAGCTATCTGACTCATCCAGCTGACTTAACTCGTTAGCTACTAGCTAGCTAGCCTACTCAAACAGTTGACTAATCCCGTTTGCTAACTAGCTAGCTAGCTGATTCAACCAGTTGACTTAACCCTTCAGTTAACTAGCTAACTACCTGACTCCACCTGCTGACTTAACCCATTAGCTATCTTGCAAGCTAGCTGTGTGAACCAGCTAAGTAAGAAAGTTGACTTAACTAGCTTACTTAGCTAGCTGACTTAACTAAGTAGCTAGCTGAATTAACTGGTTGACTTAACTAGTTAGCTAGCTGACTTTACCTGAATTATAAAGTTAGCTAACTATTTAACTAGCTGAGTTAACTAATTAGCTAACTAATTTGGTAGCAGACTTAAGTAGCTGACCTAAATTGCTAGCTAATTGGTGAGCTAGCTGACTTAGCTAGCTGACTTAGCTAGCTAGCTGTTTAGCTAGCAGACTTAACTGACTTAACTAATTGGCTAACAAGATAGCTAGCTGATTTAACAAGTTGGTTAATGAGTTAGCTAACTGTTTTAACTAGTTGATAAACGAGTAAATTAGTTGATTTAACTTGTTGGTTAAAAAGTTAGCTAGGTTACTTACCTTGTTGGCTGATGAGTCGGCCGACTAGTTAGCTGATTTAACACGTTGGCTGACTACACGGCCGAATTGTTACCTGGCATAAAGAGTTGGTTGATTAGGCAGCCAACTACATAGCTGGGTCAAAAATTTGACTGACGAGTTTGCCCACTAGTTAGCTCGGTTAACTAGTCAGAGTGCTCGTTTGCTGAACAAACTATTCGGCCGACTAGTTGACCAAGTATGTAACTGGCCTAGCTAGTAGGTTTACTAGTTAGCTGAGCTAACTTATCAACTGAAAAGTTGGACAAGTAGTCGGCCATTTGGTTAGTTAACTCAACTATTTGGCTGGCTTATAGGCTTACCAGTTAGATGACTAAACATGTCGGCCTTCGTGTGAGCCAACAGGTGAGCTGACTTAACAAGTTGACCAGTGAGTGAGCCGAATTGTCAGATGACTTAACTAGTCAGTTGGCAAATGAGCCAAATTCTCAGCTGATTTAACTAGCCGGCCAGTGAGTGAGCCGACCTGTCACCTGACTTAACTAGTCGGCCAGCGAGTGACCTGACTTGTCAGCTGAATTTAGTGGGCTGACGAGTGAACCAACAGCTCAGAAGATGTAACTAGTTGACCGACGATTGAGCTGACTGGTGAGTCGAGTTATCTAATCGGCCTGCCAGTGAACCAATGGGTGATCTGCCTTAACTAGTCAACCGGTGAGCGAGCCAAATGGTGAGTTGAGTTAACTAGTCAGCTGGTGGGGAAGTTGACTAGTTAGCTGACCTGTTGGCCTGCAAGTGAGTCGACAAGTTAGTTGAAATGTTGGCTGGTGAGCGAGTCTACTAGTTTGCTGAATGGTTGGCAGGCGAGTGAGCCAAATAGTTAGCTGACCTGATGGAAAGCAAGTGATCCCACTAGTTACCTGACCAGCTAGCTGAGTTGCTAGCTGACTAGTCAGCTAAGTAAGTAGCTGTTTTGCTAGCTGATTTAATGAGCTAGCTGACTTGCTAACTGGCTATCTAGCTGACATAACTAGCTAGCAAACAAGGTATCAAGCTGTCTAACTAGCTGACTTAATTAGCTTGTTAACTGGGTCGTTAACTGGCTAGCTAACTTTAACTAGCTGAATAGATAACTGACTTTCTAGCTGGCTTAACTAGCTGGCTTACTAGCAACATGACTAGCTAGCTGACTGAACTAGGTAGCTAAATAGTTAGCTGACTTGTTAGCTGACTTAACTAGCTAACTGGCTAGATAGCTGTCTTAACTAGCTGACTAGTTAGTTGGCTGGCTAGATGGCTAGCCAGGTGACTTAACTAGCTAGCTACCTGTTTGGTAAGATGGCTACCAAGCTGTCTTAACTAGCTAGCTACCTGGCTGGCTAGCTGGCTAGGCAGCTGGCTAGCTAGCTAGCGGGCTGAACAACTGGATAGTCAGTCGGCTAAAATAGCAGTCAGATTGACAGCTGGCTTAACTAGCCAGCCACCCTGCTGGTCAGCTGGCTAGCCAGCCAGCCAGCTTAACTAGGTGGCCACCTACCTGACCAGACTACAAACCAGCCAGCTTATCCTGCCAGCCACCTAGCTAGCCAGCCAGCTATCTAGCTGACTTAAATAGCTGACTTAACAAGATAGCCATCCAGCTAGCCAGCTGGCTTAACTAGCAAGCTATCTAGCTAGACACATGTATATCCACTTGAATTAACTAGCAGAAGTAACGACCTAGCCAGCTGGATAGCCAGCTGACTCAACTAGGTGACTAAACTCGTTAGCCAGCTGGCTAGTCAGCTGATTTAACTAGCTTACATCACTAGCTAACCAGGTGGCTAGCCAGCTGACTTAATTAGTTAGCTACATTCGTATCCCACATGCTTGCCAGCTGACTTAACTATCTACATAACTAGGTATCCTGCTGGCTAACGAACTGATTTAACTAGGTGACCTTACTAGGTAGCCAGCTGGCTAGCAAGCTGACTTAACTAGCTCACTTAACAAGCTAGCCAGCTGGCTTAACACTCTGACTAAACTAGCTAGCTACCTAGCAAGACAGCTGAATTTATTAGCTGAAATAACTAGCTAGATACCTAACTAGCTCTCTAGCTAGCTAGCAGACTTAACTAGTCAACTAGCTGACATAACTAGCTGCCTTAACTAGCTAGTTATCTAGCTAGTCAGCTGAATTAACTAGCTGAAATAAATAGCTAGCCAGGTGTCTAGTCATCTGACTTAACTAGCTTTTTAACTAGCTAGAGAGCTAGCTAGCCAACTGACATAAGGAGGTGACAACTAGCTAGCAAGCGGTAAGCCAGCTGACA
>NW_007234588.1:0-7510 GCF_000164805.1 Carlito syrichta
ATCTAGTTATGCCACCTAGATAAGCCAACTGGCTATACAGCTGTCTAGTCAGGTAGCTAGTTAGTTAAGTCTGCTGGCTAGCCAACTGGCTACTTGGTTATTTCAACTTTCTAAATCAGATGGCTAATCTGCTGGCTACCTAGGTAGCTAGGTAATTAAGTCTGCTGGCTAGCCAGCTGGAAAGCTTGTTAATTCAGCTAGTTTAGATAGCAGGCTAACCAGCTGGCTAACTCATTAGGTCAACTCGTTAACTCAGTTGTCTAGCTAGCTGTCTTGTAAATCTAGTTACATCATGGGGTAGTCAACTGGTTTGCTAGTTATTTCAGCTAGTTTAGTCCACTGCATAGCTAGGAAGCTAGCAAGTTAAGTCAGCTAGCTAGCTGGTTAAGTCATCTAGTTAATTCACTTAGCTACAAGATAGATAGCTAGGTAGCAAGCTAATTATATCAGCTACTTAAGTTAGCTGGGTAGTAGGTAGCTAGCTAGTTAAGTTAGCTAGTTAAGTCAGGTTGCTAGCTAGTTTAGTCAGTGAGTTAAGTCAGCTGACTAGACAGCTGCATAGTAGGATATCTAGCTAGTTAAGTCAACTGGCTAGCCAGCTAACTAGCTAGTTAAGTCACCTCGTTAAGTCAGCTCACTTGCCAGCCGGTGAGCTAGGTAGTTAGGTAGTTTAGTCAGCTGACAAGCCAGTGGGCTATGTAGGTAGGTAGCTAGTTGTCACCTGGCTTGCCATCAAGTGTCTCATTTTGTCAGTTAGCTAAGTCAGCTAGCTATATACCTGTGTAGCTAGATAGCCAGCTAGTTAAGTCTGCTGGCTAGCCAGCTGGCTACTTCATTAAGTCAGCTAATTAAGTCATCTGGCTAGCCTGCTGGCTGGGAAGGTACCTAGGAACTTAAGTCAGCTGGCTATCCAGCCGACTAGCTTGTTAATACAGCTAGTTAAGTCTGCTGGCATGCCAGCATGCTAGCTAAGTAGCTAGCTCATCATATCAGCTGTATAGCCTGCTGGCTAGATAGGTAAATGACCAAGTTAAGTCAGCTGACTAGCCATCTGGCTAGCTAGGTACCTTGCCATTTAATTCAGCTCTCTAGACAGCTTGTTATCAAGATAAGTCACCTAGTGAATTCAGCTGGATAGCCAGCTGGCTAGCTATGTAGCAAGCTAGTTAATTCAACTGGCTAGAAAGTAGGCCAGCTAGTTAAAACGGCTAGTTAAATCAAGTGGCTAGCCAGTTGGATAGCTAGGTAGTGACCTAGTTAAGTCAGTTGGCTAGCCAGCTGGCTAGCTAATTAAGTCAGCTATTTAAGACAGCTAGCTATCCAGATAGCTAGAGAACTAGGGAGGTAGTTAAGGCAGCTAGCCACCAGAATAACTACTTAAAGAAGCTTGTTAATCACAGGCTTGGCCAGATGCCTAGCACGTGAATGAACTAGTTGATTAATCAGCTGGTTAAGCAGCTGGCTAGCTAGTTAATTTACCTCGATAACTCAGTTGGCTAGACAGCTCGCTAGCTAGTTAAAAAGCTAGCTAATTCAGATGGCTAGACAGCTGTCTGGCTAGTTATTTCAGCTAGTAAATTCAACTGGCTAGCTAGGTAGCCAGCTATTTGTCAGCTAGTTATGTTAGCTAGCTAGCTAGTTAAGTCAGCTAGCTAGCTAGATAGCTAGCTAGGATGCTGGATAGTCATTTCAGCTAGTAAATTCAGTTGGTTTGCTAGGTAGCTAGTGGTTAAGTCAGCTAGTTATGTCACCTGGCTAGTTAGTTACGTCAGCTTGTTAAGTCACCTTGCTAGCCACCTGCCTAACTGGGTAGCTAGCTAGTTTAGTCAGCTGGCTAACTAGTTGGCTAGCTTGTTAAGTCACCTAGTTAAGTCAGCTCGCTAGCCAATTGGTTAACTACAAAACTAGGTAGTTCAATCAGCTGACAACCCAGCAGGATATGCAGGTAGCTAACTAGTTAAGTCAGCTTGCTATCCAGCTGGCTAGCAAGCTATATAGACAGTACTGAAAGCCTGCTAGCCAGCTGGCTAGTTAGTTAAGTAACCTAGTTAAGTCAACTGGCTAGACAGCTGGCTAGTTGTGTAGCTACCTAGTTATGTCAGCTGTCCAGTCAGCTGGCTAGCTAGTTAAGTCACCTAGTTAAGTCAGCTGTCCAGCCAGCTGGCTACCTATTTAGCAAGCTAATTAATTCAGCTGACTAGCAAGCAGGCCAGCTATTTAAGCCAGCTAGTTAAGATGGCTGGCTTGCCAGCTGGCTAGCTAGGTAGCGAACTAGTTAAGTCTGCTGGCTAGCCAGCTGGCTAGCTATATAAGTCAACTAGTTAATTCATCTGGATTCCCAGCTGGCTAGCTTGGTAGATAGCTTGTTAAATCAGCTGGCTAGCCACCAGCCTAGCTAGTGTTGTCAGCTAGTTATTTCAGCTTGCTAACCAGCTAGCTAAATTGTTATGTCAGCTAGTTGAGTCAGCTGGCTAACCAGCTGGCTAGCTGGTTAAGTCAGCTAATTCATTCAAATGGCTAGCCAACTGGCGAGCTAGATAGCTCACTACTTTAGTCAACTGACTAGAAAGCTGGGTACCCTGTTGTCAGCTAGTTAAGCCAGCTGGCTAGCCACCTGGCTGGTTAGGTTGCTAGCTAATTAAATCAGCTGGCTATCTCACTGACTACCTAGTTTAATCAGCGAGTTAAGTGACCTGGTTAGACAACTGGCTAGGTAGGTGGCTAGCTAGTCAAGCCAGCTGGCTAACCAGATGACTATTTAGTTAAGTCTGCTATTTAAGCCAGCTAGTTAGCCAGTTGGCTAGCTAGGTGACTGGCAAGGTAAGCCGGCTGGTTGGCAGACTTGTCAGTTTTGTGGCAAGCTAGTTAAGCCAGCTGTCTAGCTGGTTGACAAGCAGGGTGGCTGGCTAGTTGAGCCGGCTGGCTATCCGACTGTCCAGCCAGCAGGCTGCCAAACTAAGCTGGCTGGCTAGCCAGTTGGCCAGCCCACTAGCTTTCTACCTGGCTCCCTAGCCAGCTAGCCAGCCTTGTATCTAGTTAGATAAGCTAGATGGCTAGCTGTGTAACCAAACATTTGGCTAGCTATTTAAGCCATCTGTCTAGCCAGCTATCCAGCCAACTTGCTAGTAAGCAACTTAATTCAGCTAGCTATACAGCTAGCTAGTTAAGTCAGCTAGCAAGTCAGCTAACTCTTCAGCTAGATTGTTAAGTCAGCTGGCTATTCACCTTGCTAGTCATCTAGCTAGCTGGACAACTAGATAGTTAAGTCAGCTATCCATCTAACTAGCCAGTTAGCTAGCTATTTAAGTCAGCTAGCTAGACAGCTAGATAGCTTTTTTGGTATCCAGTTATGTCAGGTACATAGCTAGTTAGCTAGTCAGCTACATAGCTAAGTCAGCTGGCAAATCAGCTAGTTACTTAGCTAACTAGTTGGTTGGCAACTCAGCTCGCTGGTCAGCTGACTAATGGGATTGCTCACTTTCTATCAGGTCAGCTAACTCATCAGCTCACTCGCCTGCCAGCCAGTCAGCAAACTAGTCACCTTGCTCACCAGCCAACAGGTCAACTAACTTGTCGGCTTGCTCACAGGCCAACAGATCAGCTAACTAGTCGGCTTCCCCACCGATTAGTTAAGTCAGCTCATGGGTTGGCTCACTCGCCGGTTGACTAGTTAAGGCAGCTCACCCTTCAGATCATTGGCAGACTTACTTGTTAACTCAGCTCACTGGTTGGCTCAGTCTTCGGTCAACTAGTTAAGTCTTCTGAGGTGTTGGCTCACTTGCAAGCAGACTAAATTCAGCCGACCAGTCAGCTCACTCACTGGCTGATTAGTTAAGTCAGCTGACAGTTTGGCTCACTCGCTGACTGACTAGTTAAATCAGCTGACAAGTCGACTCACTCGCCGGCTGACTAGTTAACTCAACTGACAATTCAACTCACTCACCGGTCCACTTGTTTAGTCATCTCACCTGTCGGCTCACAAGCAGGCCGACTAGTAAAGTCAGCTAAATGCTCAGCCTACTAGCCGGCCAACTAGTTGAGTTAGTTAAACCATCGGTCTACCAGTCGGCCAACTTGTCAGCTGATAAATTATCTCAGCTAACTTGTAAGCCTACTAGTTAGGCCATTTAAATAGTTGGTCAAAAGTCGGCCGAATAGTTAGTTCAGCAAACCAGAATGCCAACTCATTAACCAAGCTAACTAGTGGGCCAACTCCTCAGTCAACTAATTGACCCAGCAAACTAGTCAGCCGTCTAATCAGCTAACATGTTAAGCCAGCTAGCTAGTTAGCTAATTAGTAAAGTCAGCTAGTTATTCAGCTAGTTAAATGCCTAGCTAACTTTTTAATTCAGGTAGTTAAGTCAGCTAGCTAACTAGTTAAGTCAGCCAGTTAATTCAGCTAGCTAAGTAGTTAATTCAGCTAGGTAAGTAAGTTAGTTAAGTCAGCTTTCTTATGTTGTCAGCTGGTTAAGACAGCTAGCTTGCTAGTTAGCTAACAGGTTAAGTCAGCAGGTTGTGTCAGATAGTTAGCTAGTTAACTGAAGGATTAAATAAGCTGGTTGAGTCAGCTAACTAGTTAGTTAGCAAACAGGTTGAGTTGGTTGGTTGAGTAAGCTAGATAGCTAGTCAACTAGCCAAGTAAGCTGGATGAATCAGATTGCTAGTTAGTTAGTTAACGAGTTAAGTAAGCTGGTTGAGTCAGCTAGCTAGCTTGCTAGTTAATGAGTTAAATCAGATAATTAAGAAATGTAGCTAGCACGTTAAATAAGGAATAAGCTAACTAGCTAGATAGCTGGTTAATTCAGCTGGTTAGCCAGTTGGTTAGCAATTTAAGTCACCCTTAAGTTAGCTCACTAGCCAGCAGGTTAGCTAGGTAGTTAGGCTGTTAAGTCAGCTGGCAAGTCAGCAGGCTATGTAAGTAGGTAGCTAGTGAAATCAGCTGGCTAGCCATCCGGTGTCAAGTTAGTTAGATGGTTAAGTCAGTTGGCTATACAGCTGTCTAGCTAGGTAGATAGCCAGTTAAGTCTGCTGGCTAACCAGCTGACTACTTCATTAAGTCTGCTAGTTAAGTCAGCTGGCTAGCCTGCTAACTAGGTAGCTAGGCAATTAAGTCAGCTGTCTAGCCACCTGGCTAACTAGTTAAGTCAGCTAGTTAAGTCAACTTGTTAGCCAGTTTGCTAGCTAGGTAGCTAGCTAGGTATATCAGCTGTGTAGCACACTGACTATATAGATAAGTCACCTAGTTAAGTCAGCTGACTAGCCCGCTGGATTACTAGGTAGCTTGATAATTATTCAGCTGGCTAGACAACTGATTAGCTAGATATGTCACCTTGTTAATTCAACTGGATAGCCAGATGGCTAACTATGTAGCAAGCTAGTTAAATCAACTGGCTAGAAAGCAATCGAACTAGTAAAGCCAGCTAGTTATGACAGGTAGTGACCTAGTTAAGTCAGTTAATTAGCCAGCTCGCTAGCTAATTAAGACAGCTATTTATCTCAGTTGGCTATCCAGGTGGTTGTAGTGGTAGAGAGCTAGTTATGGCAGCTGGCTAGTCAGCTGCATCACTAGTTAATTCAGATAATTTAGTCACATGGCTAGCCAGCTACCTAGCTCGTTAATCAACTAGTTAAGTCAGCTGGCTAACCAGTTGGCTAGCTAGTTAATTCACCTCGTTAAGTCAGTTGGCTAGGCAGGTCGCTAGCTAATTAAAAAGCTAGTTAAGTCATTTGACTACACAGCTGGCTAGGTAGTAATTTCAGCTACTTAAGTCAGTTAGCTAGCTAGATACACCAGATAGTTAATTCAGTTGGCAAGTCAGCGGCCTAGCTGTGTAGCTAACTTGTTAAGTCAGCTGACTAGCTAGCTGGCTAGCTAGTTAGGTCACCTAGTTAAGTCAGCTCACTAGTCAGCTGGATTCCTAGGAACTAGGTAGTTAAGTCAGCTGGCAAGCATGTGGGATACGCATGTAGTTAACTAGTCAAGTCAGCTGGCTAGCCACCTGATGAGCTAGTGATGTCAGCTAGCTAAATCAGCTGGCTAGCCAGCTGGCTAACGAGTTCAGTCACCTAGTTGAGTCAGCAGGCTAGCCAGCTGGCTAACTCTTTAATTATGCTAGTTAATTCAACTGGCTATCCATCTGGCTACATAGGTAGCTAGCTAGCTGAGTCAGCTTGCTAGCCAGCTGGCTAGCTGGTTATGTCAGCTAGAAAATTCAACTGACTAGCCACCTGGCTAGGTAGGTAGGTAGCTAATTAAGTCAGCTGGTTAGCCAGATGGCAACCTAGTTAAGTCAGCAAAGTAAGTGAGCTGGCTAGATGGATGGCTAGGTAGGTGGCTAGCTAGTTAAGCCAGCTGGCTAGCCTGATGGCTATCTAGTTAAGTCAGCTAGTTAACTCAGTTAGTTAGCCAGATGGCTGGCTAGGTGACTGGCAAGTTAAGCTGGCTGGTTAGCAGGCTGGTCAGGTAGGTGGCCAGCTAGTTAAACTGGCTGGCTAGCCGAATGAAAAGCATGTTGGCGGGCTAGTTAACCTGACTGGCTCTCCGACTGTTCAGCCAGCCTGCTGGCTATTTAATCTGTCTGGCTAGCCTGCTGGGCAGCCCACTAGCTAGCTATCTGGATGCCTAGCCAGCTAGCCAGCCAGGTAGCTAGCTAGTTAAGCCAGCTGGCTAGTCATCTAGCCCACCAGGTAGCTAGCTAAGTAAGTCAGCTGGCTAGCCAGCTAGCCAGTGAACTACCTCCTCAGCTAGTTAAGTCAGCTAGCTAGCCAGCTAGCTACTTAATTCAGCTAGCTAGTGTGCTAGATAGTCAGCTAGCTAGTTAAGTCAACTAGCCAGCAACCTAGTCAGTTATCTAGCTAGTTAAGTCAGCTGGCTGGACAGATAGATAGCTTGTTTGCTAGCTAGTTATGTGAGCAAATAGCCAGCTAGCTAGTCAGCTAGCTAAAGTCAGTTAGCAAATCAGTTAGTTACCTAGCTATCTAGTCTGCTAGCAACTCAGCTAGCTGGTCAGCTAATTAGTGGGCTCGCTTACTTTCCATCACGTCTGCTACTTAGTCGGCTCCCTCACCTGCCAACTGATCTGCAAATTATTTGGCGCACTCATCAGCCAACAGGTCAACTAACTTGTTGGCTCACTCGTAAGCCAACAGGACAGCTAAATAGTCACCTTGCTCACCAGCCAACTACGTTAGTCAGCTCAGCATTTGGCTCACTCACCAGATGAGTAGTTAAGGCAACTCACACTCGGCTCACTCATCAGCCAAGTATTTAAGTTGGCTCACTGGTCTGCTAACCCACCGGCCGACTTGTTATTTCTTCTGAACAGTCAGCTCACTCGCCAGCTGTCTAAATTCGGCTGACCAGTCAGCTCACTCACCGGCCAACTAGTTAAATGAGCTCACCTGTCGGCTCACTTGCAGTCCGACTAGTTAAGTCAGGTGACAAGTCAGCTCAATCACCAGCCGACTAGTTAACTCACATGACCAGTCGGCTCACTCGCCAGCTGACTCG